>NC_139149.1:61863161-62033161 GCF_964270905.1 Leucopleurus acutus | reverse complement strand
TAAGCTGTCACAGAGGCTAGGCCTCAAAGAGGGGTGTGTGAGGGTACGCGGGCAGCCCCATACAAGAGAGCTGCCCTCCGTAATGGGGGAGGGGGACGTCATGGGGCAGATCTGCTTTGGCGTTGACCAAACAAGAAGGAAGGACCCTAGCCTTCTTGAGCCGGCAGAAACCTGCGGCTCCGGGGACGGTAGCAGGGCCCGCAGAGGCGGTCTCGGGTGAGGAGGCCTATCCCTCACCACTCACGACCCCATTGGGGAGTCTATCCCAGGCAGGCCTTTTCCTTCTGTGGGCGGGTCCGCTTGGTGGAGGGCTGCCGGGATCGCCACTTTGAATCCACGAACTTCTGCTTTCTCAGGTTCAGCCCTGGCAGGGCGCTCGGCCCGGGGGACTCCGCGGCCGGGAGATGCCCACTCGGACATTCTCCGCTCCGTTTCGCATACCGAGCAGGAGGACCAGGCGAGAAGGCAGCTAAGGGTGGCCCGGGGTTTCTGCGAGGGCAGCCGGGGGCGGGGAGTAAAGCCCAGCGCTGGGGAAGACAGCTCCACAGGGGCGGGGTCTCCAAACCTGCTGCAGGGGTTGGGGGGGGGGTGACGCCCAGCTGGGTCTCGCTCCTCCCTACTCTCCTCGAGAGGGAGACGGAGCCTCTGGAGGAGGAGCCACGAGTGGTTCGCCGCCGCCGGCGCTAACCTAGGGAAACGTTGTTCCTGCGGTTTCCAAACGGGTTCGAACGAGGAACCAAGCTAGGAGACGCGAATGAGACCGGAATGAGGGGAAAAAAGCTTCAAGGCTGCAGTCTCCGCAGCGACTGCTTGCACTTGGCCTTCAGCTGTATGACCCCCCCCCCATTCATTCCGCCAAGGCTTGTCACCCCCCTGCTGACTGTCCCAGTCACCTGGGGCGGGGGCTGGTGCCTTGTAAAAGTTGATCACCACCACTCAGATGCCTGAGCCCAGGAATTGTGAGGGGCAGGCAACGTCTGTCCAGCTCCAGGACAGGCTACCTCTGATTGCATTGCGGACAGAGCTCTGCTGGCCCAATTGCAGGAGGCTCCCAGGGGAAAGTGAAGTGACCAGTTCAGGAAAGTGCTCAGGGGGCTCCCGGCCCCACCCACCTCCTCCCTGACCACCAGGCTGTCCAGAGAGAGGCCATGTGAAAGTTAGGTCCAGAGGGTCATTTAGGAACACCCCAATCAGCTTCTCGGGCCCCCCAACTCCTATTCAGCCTGGGGTTACCTCCTCTGCCACCTCACCTTCTTTGATTTCTTCCTCTCCTCACCTCAGAGACTCCTGTGTTTTCCTCCCTTGGACTTGGATGTCCAGGCAGGGCAAGTGTTGGGTTCTTAGCTTGGGATCTGCACAGAACACAAGCTCAGTAAACGTTGACTGAACAAATGAATACATGATGGGGATGGAGAAGGGGCCAAAGGCTCCTGAAGCGCCCAGGGCTGCTAATGGGAGGGATTGGGGGGGTTAGTGGCGAGTAAAGTCTGGGTCAGGAAACATCTGCCTTAACTGTCACCCTTAATCGGAGGGCAAGGGATGGAGGGGCTCCCCAGAGGCAGTGACTTACACTCAGGGTTCAGTTGGGTGTGGTCCCCAACTGGGGTGCTGTGAGGGGCGTTTCGAAGGGACTGGGGGTTGAGGGGGTGCTGGGCTTTCCTCTGGGCCTGGTTCTCCCCACATCCACCATCCAGAGCCCCAAATTCTCTGCAGCCTTCAATCCATCAAGAAACAACCTTCTACCCACTCCCCTCCCTGTCCTGAAATGTAGAAGAAATGGTCTGGAGACTGCACAGGTCTTGTTGTCCCAGGAGGTCTCCAGATGAGAGAAAATGGGATGAGGGGGTAGAGGACAGAGGTTTCCTAGAAATTTGACCAGCATTCCAAGCAGAGAAAAGAGACTTAGGCACATGGAGTTGAAAGACCTGGACGCAGAGAGTCCCCTAGGACAGTAACAGATTGATGATGAAGTAGCTCTGAGGTCAGGTGGGGACAGCATCAGACTCAGCTACCCTAAGGCCCAAGGTAGATCCAGGGCTGGGGATAAGGCTGGACAGAGCTGCAATCTGAAGATAGGTCTCTCAGGCAGCGGGCTCCAGGTCTTGTGGGGAGTGGCTCCTGGGGGCAGGGGTGGGGGAGGGAAGGGAGGATAAGGTTTGGGGGTGGACAGCTATTCTGGGCCTTGTCACCTGCAAGCCTCCCAACCTAAGGGCACTGTGGGGGAATCTTGCAGACTCAGGTTCTAACTGGCCTGCTCCCCTGGCAAGGGTCTTCTTCTCCTCCCACTGCTGATACTCCCCAAAAGTGAGAGGTTGTAGAGCCTAGTGGTTTGAATTCCCCCCTCTGTCACTCATTGGTGGTATGACCACAGGCAAGTTACTGGTCCTTTTTGTGCCTTAATTTTCTCATCCATAGAATAGGGATAGTCCTATTGTAATGGATTGTTGGGAAGATTGAGTTAATATGTGTAAAGCTCACACTAGACTAGGTAGGGCCTGTCATTGGAGTAAGTTCTGTGTGTTAGTCGTTTCCGTTAATAGGAAGGAGTGGGGAGTCTGTGGACCCGGACTTAATCCCTCCTTTGGCCACCCTTCCTTGCCCACTGCTCTTTGAACTTCCAAGGCTGAAGCCAATCTGTGGAATGCTCTGCCCCAGAGCCTTACCAGGTCCAGGCCTAAGGTCAGGGAAAAAGGATCACCTACTTCTACTGGTGCCTGGGCCGAGTCAGGCAACGAGTAGGATGGGTGGGAGACACTAGGCGCAGCCTGCACTGCTTCCGGAAAAACAAAACAGAAGAAAAAGACCTTATCATGAGCATAACTGTGTCCTGCCTGGGCACCACGCTAGGCATGAGGAAACCGAAGGGAAAACAAGAGGAAAAAGTAAGTCTTTTACTTCATTTAATCCTCACAAGGATGCATTATGAACTATTATTCCTATTTTATAGCTGAGAAAACAGAAGCTGAAAGTGGTTAAGCAACTTGCCCAAAGTTATACAACTAAAACATACAGAGCCAAGATTAGAATCCACATGAGATGAGATGAGTCTGTCACTAGGCTGAGGTCCTCAGCAGAGTCCTGCCTCCCTTACCCGGCCTTCTCCCCAGCAGAGTCCCTGGAAATGCTTCCTTTCGTTTGTTGCTGGGTGACATGGGAGAACCAAAGGATCAGGGAGCCCAGTGGAGCCCTGCAGGCCACATTCTGCCTCCTTTACCAACAGTCTCCACATCCTCTCTAAAATTAAAGCAGCGTGATGTCGGACTCTTCCCGGCTGGAGCTCAGGGAATTGATCTATTAACCTCTCTGCATCTCAGTTTTCTCTTCTGTAAAATGGATATAATATTAGACTTGTTTCATTTGGATTGTTGGAAGGCTTGTTCGAGAAAATAATGCCTTTTAAAGTTTGCTGGGCACGAAGTCAGTGTTCAGTAAGTGATAGCCATTGTCGTTATTTTTCCTCTCATCCCTGGCGCCTGCAGGCAGGAGGGAAGGCCGGCTGGGCTGGAGATCCGGATTGGGCACTCTCAAGTGTGTGAGACTCTTACGTCTGTTTCCCGTCGGAGCCTCCATTGCTGATTTTGAAATGTACAGGCAGGACTGGGGCTGCGCTTGGTGACCGCACAGGGCGGGTGCGCAAGACCCAGCGGGCTACAGGGGCTTGGGGCTGCCGGCGCTGGCGACACGACAGCTGGATGGGCGGTCGTCCCATCAAGCGAAGGGAAGATATTCTTAAAGCACCCCGGCCCGAGGTGCGGGGTGGGGGTAGGCGGGCCCAAGCTGGGACTAGCGCTGTTCGCCCCGCCTCGGAAGCATCCTGAGAGCCGGCAGAAGCGGACCCCGACTGTCTGCCCTTGGGGAGCCCAATGCGAGTAATCCAAGGGGACCGGTGGGACATGGGGAGAGTTCCAGGTGAGGCAGAGCTGCTGACCCAGGAGGCTGGGGCCACCAGCTGTGCCACGCAAGTGCAGGTTTAAGCTTCTGGAATCTTCTGTGAAACCTTAGTTTACCCCGGAGGATTTAGGGACCTCCTTAGGAGACTCCTGAAAGCCTGCAGTCAGACTTGCTCCTGGTTGGCCTTAACGAAGTCCTACCTACAAGCGTCCCCTTAGTAGGTCGCTGGCGTTTATCATGGAGAGTGAACCCAGATGAACTCTGTGCATTAGAAACTTTCACACTTTGAAAATTGAGAAGTGGCAGGCCTCATTTGTGTTCCTGGAGTCCCTGCCGCCTCTTTGGCGGGTGACCAGCAGAACTCTTGACCTCTGCCCTCCACTTGCTGCGCAAACCTGAACTTTCCCCAGCTCGCGGGGGCCCGCGCGGTTTCTGAGAGCTGAGGGACAAAGGCGGCTGGCGAGTGGGGAAAAGATAGAGGCCCAGACCCTCAGAAACGTGGCCCTAAAAGTGGCGAGGTGCCTTGCTGAGAGTCCATTCTCCAACTGGTGCGCGCGGGTCAGGATGCAGGAGCCGGCTCGCGCTGCAAGGGTCTCACATTATCGCGAGGGCAGCGGCGAGGCCAGGCGCCCGGCGCGCGCAGAGCCCTGCCTGATTGTCTCTACCCTTCCCGGCCGGCCGAGCCTGGTTCGCCGCAGCCTCGCAGGCCCGGAAGTGGGACAAGACCGCGGGGCCCGACCCTGGTGCTCCAGACGCGAAGAAGGTCCGTCCCTGCTGGCTTCTACTAGCTTCCGGACTCCCGGCGCCGGCGAAAATCACCGAGGGCTTCCCATCCCTCGCACAACTCTGTCCTTAGGCGTTAGCGGCCTAGTAGGGCCAGAGGATTTTTTTTTTTTTTTAAGACAAAGGAAAGGAAAAGAAACGTGGGGTTTTGGCCTAGTGGTCACTCCTGGTCCCACAGCCACCTTCGGTTCTGTCTCTCTTTTTCTTTGAAGGAACAGAAGCTAAAGAAGGTCACAGACGCGCTCCTATCCTGTAGCAACCAGGGAATGTCAAGGTTGGGTCCGCAGCCGTGTACTCAGAGGCAGCCGAGGGCTTGCTGGGAGCGGCCCTGGACTTTGCGCCTTTCGCAACTGACTCAGTTGCGCAGCGAGGGTCGGAGGAGCAGTATCGGACAGTGGCGCCGAGTGAGGATGTGGTCTCGGCATCGGCCCAGGCAGGGCCGAAAAGGAGCCCCGGGGCAGGGCTGGCCCCGCGACGAGCTGGGCGGGGAGCGCCCGCAACGTTTTCCCGGTGGTAAACGCGCCAACCTGTGGCCCCGCAGGCCTGGTACCCGTGAACGGGGACTGGCGGTTAGAAAAGCTTTCCCGGGGATGCCCGGAAACATCCGGAGATTTTCTGCGAAGTGTTGGCCCCTCAGACGTTGCTCTAAGGAGAGCGGGGCCTCACGTTTCCAAAGAGCCGGACACTGGAGGGGTTTTTCTGTAACGCGCCACCGCTTTCTAATGGGCGGACCTGAACGTCACACAGCCCCAAGGGCCTTTTTTTGTGGGCGGGCAGATGGGTCCACCCGCGCCTTCCACCGCATGGCAAAGTGTCAGTAGAAGTTGGGACTCTGGCGACGCCCAGGGTCTCCGTCTAGCTGCTTTTCTAAAGTTCATTAGTAAACGAAGACTTGGACTATTGAAGCTCAAGTCCCCGAAAGAGCGCCTGCCCCTGGGGTGCGCCCCCTCCCCCTCCGTCTTCCTCCCTCGGCCTTCTGCCCCACCATTAGTGGCGGCGCTGAGATCCTTGTACCAAATCCAGGCCAGCACTACGGAGAGCTCTAGTGAAACAGCGTGGGCTTGAGAGGGGCCCCGGGGAACCCCTTGGGCAAGTCTGCAGCTCCCGCCTCCACCTGCATCATTTATTTGCTCTGAGACCTTGGGTAAGTTACTAGACCTTTCTTTGTGTCCTTCTCTGTATAATGGGGATAAATAACCGTCCTACCTCGGGGGGGGGGGTCCTAAGGATTTCACGAGTTATTTCATGTCACACAAAAAGTAGTGTGGGGCTTGCTTTTAGAAGACATTCCATAAAGCACACCTCAGCGCAAACCCAAGATCCTCTCTCTCCAACCCAAGATCCTCTCTCTCCTACACTAACACACAGGCAGTATGAGACCCAGTGGACTCAGGATCTGTGGATATGAAATGCTGCAGAGGAGTGGGTGCTCAAAAGTAGGCCAGTGGGCTTAAAAATGCCAGGTCTGCATTGGCTGAAGCGATTTGAGAAAAATTCCTTTCCACTTCCATAACTCAAAGGGCCAGGTTTGCAGTCTTCCCTGGTGGCACAGGGGTTAAGAATCCGCCTGCCAATGCAGGGTACACAGGTTCGAGCCCTGGTCCGGGAAGATCCCACAGGTGGCGGAACAGCTAAGCCCATGAGCCACAACTACTGAGTGTGTGCTCTAGAGCCCATGCTCCGCAACAAGACAAGCCACCACAATAAGCCCACGCACTGCAATGAAGAGTAGCCCCCGCTCGCAGCAACCAGAGAAAAGCCCATGCGCAGCAGTGAAGACCCAACACAGACACACACACAAAAAAGTCCCAGGTTTGTGCCTTTCAGCTCCCTGTTTGTTGTGAAACCCCTCCTTCCCACCCCCACCCCTGCCTGTCTTAAAAGTTAAGGCAACATTTGCCACTCCCACCTTCCAGAGACCCATTTCCAAGGGAAAAGAATAGCAATGGACAAATTTCTCTTTCTAGATAGCCCAGTGAAAATAATGCGGGCTTAGAAGTAATCTGTCTTCTGACCTCTGCCACTCTACAACGTAGTGCATTCTACACTCTTTGATTCTTAATCTCCTCATCTGTAAAATGGGGATGATAGTAATAATGCTTCTTTAAAGGATCTTTGTGAACGTTAAAGGAAATAATCTATTTGAAGCATTTTACACTGGCAACCCAGGAGGATAGAGCCAATAATTCACTAAAAACAATAACACCAACAATAACCACCCCCCCACAACAAAACCTAAGCAAAGAGGAGAGACCCCACAAGACATACATTTCCACTACAGGCTGATTAGAGCTTATTTTCATCAAGTTGAGCTCAACAGAAGAAAAGGTTCAACCCAGTTCCAGGGAAGGGGTTCAGGACACTCATATGAGAAGGGACAACTGTGCCCAGTTTGCCACTTTAAAATTCAAGACAGGTCCCCATCAAGCCGAGGGATATTTTTCTGTAAACACATCTTAGTTTCTCCAGTATCAATGTAGGAAATTGTCATGTATTAGAGGAGGGCTGCAGATAAAACACAGTCAGACATTATATAACTGCAGAGTTACTCCAGATATGCTGAAGTGTACTTTTAAAACAGGGAGAAAACCCAGAACTATTTTTTACTCATGCTGTCAACTATAGAAGTGAATATTTGTATTGCTTCTCATTTTAATGCCTCTTTCCCCCACATAAATACATATCTATTTTTTTATTTATATGTGTGAAAATTTCCACTTTGTGTGAAGGGTTTTTTAATTAATCAAATCGTTGAACTTTTAAATTCATGGGTTCTATTCAAAATCAGAGATAACAAAGATTTTTTTCTCTGTTCTTCACATAAAAACCCCCAGCAAAATAGAACTTATCATCTCTAGTTAATTTTGTAAAAGCTATTTAGTTATTCTTTGGGTTGTGCTTTCCATCCTCTTAAAAATATGAACCAATCAATTATATTAGCCATATGGCTTGATCATGACAGCTAATTTCCATTTCATAATGTAATTGTTGTTTAAACACTGACGATTTCTTAGTCAAGGTGTTTAGAAAAGTTCTCTCTGGCTCTATCTTTTTAAAATGATGATTGAAATAACTATAAAAACTCAAAGTCATTAAACTATTAGTTTTCATGGTTTTAGATTCTGTGGCTCCTCCACATAAAATATCTCCAAGGAGAATCTTCCATTTGCTCTGTGGTTCTGGTACTCACAACATGGACATCCAGGGCAGCTTTGTTTTCTTTGCCAGACACAGGCTTTGAACAGAGAGAATTTGATGTAATGGGAGGGGCTCACCGGGCTCCTCAGTTATGTTGGACATGAGTGCTGGTTGGAAAGGCTGTGCAGTCACACATTACTGCAAACAAAACATGTCATCCTTCAATGATCTTAATGCTTTGTCCATTAAATGTACTCCCTCACGTAAATGGCATTGTATTTAACTGGTAAACAGATGTTCACCACTATCATCTCAGAATTAGAAAGCTGTGTTTTATGGTTTGCTTTAAGCTCTGGGTTTCTTACTTCCCTGAGTATTTTCCAGAGTCATTTCTGTTTTTTCCCCTACCCATCTGAGTTTTGGTTCTATTGTGACTTTATTCTTGGTTTAGGGATCAAATGCTCCTGCCATTGTAATGCACATCTTATGGGCCGCTACAAACATTCGCATATAATACATTAAAGAAAGATGTAGAAGATAACACTAAAACATGCCATATTTAAGGTAATTTGGCTTTAATACAGTCTGACTTTGAGGGTATGGTTTTAATGACCTGTTCTATATATTCCTTAGTTGAAAATATAAGAAACTCACCTTGTCAGCCTGTCTCCTAGAACAGCGGTCCCCAACCTTTTTGGCACCAGGGACCGGTTTCGTGGAAGACAATTTTTCCACGGACGAGGGGAGGGGTGTTGGATCAAGCTGTAATGCCAGTGATGGGGGGGATGGTTCAGGCGGTAATGTGAGCGATGGGGAGCGATGGGGAGCGATGGGGAGTGATGGGGAGCAGCAGATGGAGCTTTGCTGGCTCACCCGCCGCTCACCTCCTGCTGTGCGACCCGGTTCCTAACAGGCCGCAGACCCATGCTGGGCGTTGGGGACCCCTGTCCTAGAAGACGGGATTTAAATGCCAGATGGATAGCTGGTCTATTAATAGGCAAAAAGATTTGACTGTAAGTCAGCTGAGGAAATGTGAAACATTTTTGTAAGCTACCCTACTCTCAACTAGAAATTTAAAAAACTTACATTAAGGTCATATATTTCCTTATAGTTATTTATCATCTATTCTTTTTTTATCATCTATTCTTGATTATATTTTCTGATAAAGACATCCCATTCAGGTGTGCCTCATTGAAAGTATTTGTTAAGAGCTTGAGTAGGTTTTGCACATCTTAGCTCTTAAGAAGAGGTGTTTATCTTGAGGGCCTTCCTTCATCATTGCCTGATTATTGGACCACAGGTGGGTGGATGGGCTTAGCATTAGACCTCTGCTCTCGGAATGATGAACTTGCTACCACTTTATCAAGAGAACTAAGAGCCCTTCCCCAAGGGTCTGCTGTATGTGGTACAATAATAATAAGTAATACAATAATTAAGCTGAGAGTGGCTAACAGTGCCTTGTAATAGTAGGTGCTCAATCATTATTGAGCATGGGTAGATATCATAGACCTTTCATTTGTTCATGCTGTTATTATTTCTTTAATAAACATCATTGAAATATAACATGCATAAAGAAAGTGTATTTATCTGTCCTTCTGTTGTTTGACATTTAAGTTATATCCAGTTTTTGGCTATTTTGAATAATGCTGCTATGAACATTCTTGTATATGTTTCTTGGTGCACATATCTGTGCTTTTCTGGTGAGTATGATACCTAGGATTGTAATTGCTGGGTTATCTTAGGGTTATCATATATTATTATTGATTTCACTTCCTGGTAAGGATTATATCATAATCTTCCAATGGCATCCCATCTAACTCAGGATAAAAGTTAATGGCCTTGGGCTTTTCTGGTGGCGCAGTGGTTGAGAGTCCGCCTGCCGATGCAGGGGACACGGGTTCGTGCCCCGGTCTGGGAAGATCCCACATGCCGCGGAGCGGCTAGGCCCGTGAGCCATGGCCACTGAGCCTGCACGTCCGGAGCCTGTGCTCTGCAGCGGGAGAGGCGGCAACAGTGAGAGGCCCGCGGACAGCAAGAAAAAAAAGAAAGAGTTAATGGCCTTACAATTACTTACAGAGCCCTAAACAATTTGGTCCTGACACTAGTCTCTTTCTTGCTGCCTCTACTGCAGCTAAGGTTACCTCCATGCTGTTCATAGAACATACTAGGCCTGCCTCCCAGTTAGGGCCTTTGCCACTTCTCTTTGCCTGGTAGCTCTTCCTCCAAATATTTGCAAGATTCCTTCCTTACCTCCCTCACTTGACTCAAATGTCACCTTCTCAGTAAGGCCTTCCCTGACCAGTTAGTTAAAGCTGTAACCCCTCCTTATTACTCTATTACACTCCCTATTATTCTTCTTTGCTTTCTGCTTTTCCATAGCATTGATTTGTTTTTGGTTTCTTCCCACTAGAAAGTAAACTCTACGAAGGCAGGAGTTTTTGTCCATGTGGTTTTTCCTCTTCACTGCTGTATCTGCTGCTATATCAACAGCATGCTAGTTCTAGAAGAGTGCCTGACAAATAAATAGATGCTCAATAAATAGCTATTGGACTAATAAATCAATGGATGAGAAGGGGAGGCCACAGTGGCCTCAAGCTGCTGTAAAAGAGGCAGAAAATCTGGCTGTTGGTTCCTGCTGTGCCTGTAATTGACTCTGTGACCTTGGGCAAGTCACTGCCAGCTCCCTTGTTTGTCAATGGGGATAATAAACCCTGCCTCTATCCAGGACTGTTAAGTGGATCGAGATAATGTGGGTGAAAGTGCTTTCTGAAGTTTAAAGTCTTTATCAAAGTAGATATTTCCAATTGGCACACAAGAGGCTCCAAGAAAAATGAGTTAAGATGATAAAACAAATAAGGATTGTATACTGAGAGCATAGCTTTCTTTTCCCTCTTGTGTCTTATGAAGGTTAGTGCATGTCATAGTTCAACTGCTTCTTACTAATTGATGTGTTTTTCTTCTGAGTAGAGACTGGACTTTGAGGGGTCCTGCAGGCATTTGAGTCTGAAACCTCCACTCATGGGTAGGGCTAGGAATTCTAAAGAAAATCCAGGTTTAGCTTGAATGATGAGAGCAGTAATAAGTTTGTTCATTTATTGAGTGCTCAATATGCCAGGCAAATGGTGTTTTGCATCTATTAGCTCATTAATCATCATAATGATTTATGTACATCCCTTTGAGGTACTGCTACTACTCTCTGTTTTACACGTAGGGAAAATGAGGCAGAAAAACATAAAGTAACTTCACCAAGCTTGACAGGTAGGCCAGGATTTGAACCCAAATAGTCAGGTTCAGGGCTGTAGTAAATACCTCTCTGCTCTGCTGCCCAAGTTCTAGTAGCCTTCTGGGTGTCCCTGCTGTATTGTAGGATGGCACAAGCTAAGTCCATGACAGGGGAACTTTCCTTCTTGACAAGCTTACACAAGAGGCCAGGACAGAGTGGGTGCTCTCTAAAGCTGCTGGTGAGAACACTGATGTATACTGTGTAATTATTTGAATTAGAAAGACAGCCATGTACGAAATTGAAAATAAAAACCATTTGAAACATAGTAATACTTTTCAATGGTATTTGTCAGTGGATTAAGTAATTTGATTGGCAGAAAAAAATTATCATCAAAAATGGTAAGTGCAGGGCTTCCCTGGTGGCACAGTGGTTGAGAGTCCGCCTGCCGATGCAGGAGACGCGGGTTCGTGCCCCGCTCCGGGAAGATCCCACATGCCGCGGAGCGGCTGGGCCCGTGAGCCATGGCCGCTGGGCCTGTGCGTCCGGAGCCTGTGCTCCGCAACGGGAGAGGCCACAGCAGTGAGAGGCCCGCGTACCGCAAAAAAAAAAAAAAAAAAAAAAAAAAAAAAAAAATGGTAAGTGCAATGGACTGAAACACACCAAATATGTTTAAATATGTGAGTTCATCCTAATAATACAGAAAAAGTCCCAGACTAATTGGTTATCATTGAAGAATGCTAGAGAATTCATTGTTTAAAAAATTGGTAAATAAAGGGAAATAAGAATTTATTGTTTCTTTTTTATATTAATTGTACCACGGGGTAACCAATAGTAGATGGAAAAAGTTTCTTTTTATGGAAATATCTCAACACATAAATGAAGACAGAATAGAATTGGAATATCACCATTTTGCATCCCAAAATGAATGAATGATCTAGGCATTGAGCCTCAACAGTGTTGACATAAGAAAGAGAGACAGACATTATGTGCCTCCTGATGGAAGAACACAATTCAAATATGAGGTAGTTTTGCTAAAAAAAATTTGAACTTGAATATGATTAAGCTCCTAGATCCAAAGAATAATTTACAGTAAATACAGTGGACAGAGGAATATGTTAAATAATGCATCAGCAAAGTCCAATCTGTGGGAAATTTTGGAAGACAAACAATCCAATTTATTTAACAAAAACATTGCAGAGAATAAAAGAAAAGGAGGGTGAACCTTTGAATTAAAAGATACTCAAAAGACATATTAGCTGATTGTAATATACATACTTATTTGGATCCTGGTTTGAACAGACAAACTGAACAAAATAATTTTTTACAGTGTTCAGACAATTAGAAATTTGCACATTGACTGAATATTTAATGATATTAATATTTAATGATATTAAATTTGCACATTGACTGAATATTTAATGATATTAATACTACTGTTTTAAAAAGAAATGTAATAGCATTTTACTTAGGTTTAAAAAGAGTCCTTATGTTTTAGAGATACATACTGAAATACTTATGGATGAAGTGATATGATGTCTGAGATTTGCTTCAAAATAATATGGGAGGAGGCGAAAGATGTGTATGGAGATGAAAACAGATTGGCCATGAGCTGATAATTATTGAACTGAGTGATGGGTACATCTAATGCTTTAGTGAATGTATGAAATTCTGCATAATAATAGAATGTTCCAAAGTGCTGGCAGAAACTGAAAAATATACTGTGTTTATTTGACTCTTCTTGTGGCTAAAATGAAAAGGCTTGACAATACCCAGATTGGTGAAGATATGAAGCAATTGGAAATGAAATCTTATGCGTTGCTGGTGGGAATGTAAAATCATATAACCACTTTGGAAAACAGTTTGGCAGTTCTGTATAAAGTTAAACATGTACCTACCCTATGAACCAGCTATCTCATTTCTAGATATTTACCTAAAAGAAATGAAAACATATGTCCATAAACAGATTTAAACAAGAATGTTTGTTTAACATTCTTTAAACATTCTTTAACATTCAGCAGCTTTATTCACAATAGCCAGAAATTAGAAATAACCCAAATATCTATTAATAGGAGAACGGGTAAACAATGTGTGGTATATTTATATAATGCTGAATAATACTATTCAGCAATATGTAGGAAAAGACTACTGATAGGAGCAGTAATATGGCTGAATCACACAGACAGGATGCTAAAAGACATGAGTAAAAGGAGCCAGACACAGAAGAATCTATAGTGCATTTTTTCTTTTATATGAAGTAGTGATAGAAATCAGAAAAGTGGTTGCCTCTGGGAAGGGGCTTTGACCGAGAAAGGCAGGAGAGATCTTTACTGGTGTGGTGGTTACAGGGGTGTATATGCTTGTCAAAATTCATTGACCTGTGTACTTCTTATCTGTACATTTCACTGTGTGTAAATTATACTTCCATTTAAAAATATTAAATAAAAATGAGATCACTAAGTGGTTCAAGCAGCCCCTTGTCTGGTATGAGGCATAGAGGCAAAGCTGTCTGTTGTTCTAGCACAGCTGCTACATCTTCAGCCTGGTTCAGGCTCAAAGTTTTCGTTCTCGGAGTAATTGGTCAAGTTGGCCCCAAAGAAATAGTCATTTAACAGTTTGGTTCAGTTCTAGCTGAAGGTCAAAGGCAAGCGATTTTTGGGTATCTCTCTGATCAGCAGAAACCAGACAATGTGAGGCACAAACCTTAGAGGTCTGGAGTTGGGAGCTGGAGGCTGGGCATTCAGTTCAGCTGTGCTAGCATCTGGCTAGTGTTTGTCTTGCCATGGACAAGGCACATCACTTTTCTGGATCTCAGTTTCTTTCTTCCCCAAATGAAGGAACTGTGTAGAACTGTCCTTGGGGCACCTGTCAGATCTAACATTCTGAGACTCTGTAGAACTTTATCTTTCCTACAGAGCCTTGCCTGGAGTAGTCTAGAAATTCCCAGACTGAACTCAACTTTTTCTCTAAATCTGTTCCTCTTCCTGCATTCTTTTTCTCAGCTTCTCAGTACCACTATTGTACATTCATTCCATCTGCAGACGTTTATTGAGCCCATGGTGGGTTCCAGTGACTGCTCAGTGAACAAAGAGGCCAAATCTCTGCCCTGAAGAACCTCATATAGTCTAGTGGGGGGAAATAGATGGTAATAGAATTGTCTAATGTGTTATAAGAGCTATAGAGAAAGACGTAGCCGGGAAGGAGGTTAGGGAATGTTGGTAAGGATGATGTAGTTTTAATAGGGTGGCCAAGAAATACCTCACTTGGGAAGTGACACTAGGTAGATACCTGGAAACTGTCCCTAATCCACCCCTTTTGGACACACCCCGCACCATGCCCAACCATCTTTTGAGTCTTCCAATTTCACCATGTAATAATATTTCTCAACTTAATTTCTTCCCCTAACTACTAACACTCAGGTTCAAGCCCTTATCATCTCCTCTCTGGCTTACTACTGTAGGCTCCTAACTACTCCCTGCCTCCTGTCTTGTCTCCTGAAATAAATTTTCTACAAAGCCATGCCAGAGTTATCTGAAAGACGTATCTGACCAGGTCATTCTCCTGCTTAAGACCCAACAATGGCTCCCTCGTGCCAGCCAGGTAAAGCCCAGATGCCCTTATGAGGCATTTAAGCCTTTTGTGGTCTGGCTCCTAGTGTCCTCTCCAGCCCCATCTCTCACCCATGCTAGCCTTGACAGCTCTGTCCCAAAGTAGAATTTCCCCCTCCACACACAACACAACACAACACAACACAACACAACACAACACCAGAGTGCTGATGTCTCTCTTTACATGCCAGTGTAAGTCCTATTTTTATTTTAAGATCCATTTTATTTATTTTATTTTATATTTTGGCTGTGCCTCACAGCTTGCAGGATCTTAGTTCCTCGACCAGGGATCGAACCCGGGACCACGGCTATGAAAGCGCTGAGCTCTAACCACTGGACTGCCAGGAAATTCCCTTAAGATCCATTTTAGTAATCACTTCCTCCAGATGATTTCCAAATGCTGCATCTTAGCCCACGTTGACTGCGTGCCCCTCCTCTGTGGTCCCATGACACCTTGTATACATCTTTTTTTAAATCACTTTACTTGCCACATTGTTCTAAAATGATCTGGAATGGCTCTGTTTCCCCTACTAGATTATGAACTTCCTGAGCATAGGACCATGTCTTATTCATTTCTATAATCTTGGCTGCAACCAAACATAAATCAATGACTTCATTTGGGTTCTGATTCTCCCAATCCCTCCCCTTCACTGATCGCAGTAAGCCAACCGTGATGATTTATGACTTGTGACTGAAAGACAGAGATGGGAAATAGTCCCATTTCAAGGCTGATTTCAACTCAAGTTAATTACCAGAGAGTTACAGATTCTTAGACTTAGGAGAGCAATTCCAGGTAATGTAGTTCCACTACCCACCTGGCACTTGGAGGCCCTTCTTCAACATTTCTACAAGTTGTCGGGTTATGGAGTCCTTCAAGTGTGGTGTCATGGTGCTAGGAGTGTGAGGAAACCTCAGTTCACTGGAGGCTTCCTCTTTCTACCCTCCTCTTTCAGGATGTTCTGTGAGAAAATAATGAAGTAAGTTATTTGTATTAGAACACACGTCTCTACGTACATGTACACACACATACACAGGATACGTTTAAATCTGTAAATTGCCTAAGATGATGAACAGAAGGCTATTACCTAAAATGTTAAACATAAGTTAGGGACTGAGATAGTACTCAGAGAGAAGATTATTTGTAATTTGAAGTTAAAACCATCTGTCAAATCAAGAGGTTCAGAGTCAAAAGCATATGGGTAGGTAGGTAGACTCCATAGATGGACGGCAGGGGACAAGAACCCACCTGGGCAAGGGACTGCCCACTGGAACCGGCACTCTGGGCACCAGTCTAGCTCTACAAGAAGAAGAGGGGACTGAGCTTGAAGCAGAAGCTTCAGGTACCACTTTGTCTCAGAGTTTTGTGAGGTACACCTTACTAACTTATGCATATCCGAGTTGAACTCAATGTGCTCGAGCTGCTTAAGCTTGCATTTTACAATTTTACATGAGTGAAGAGGTTCTCTCTCCTTATCATCTTTTTTTTTTTTTTTTTTTTTGCTTGCAGGAAATAGAGATTTATCTGTGGGTGGGCAGAATAACAAACTCAAATAATTCTTTAAATTCTGTCTTTGCAAAATTCAACACCCATTTATGATAAAAACCCTGCAGAAAGTAGGCATAGAGGGAACTTTCCTCAACATAATAAAGGCCATATATGACAAGCCCACAGCAAACATCATCCTCAATGGTGAAAAACTGAAAGCATTTCCACTAAGATCAGGAACAAGACAAGGTTGCCCACTCTCACCACTCTTATTCAACATAGTTTTGGAAGTTTTAGCCACAGCAATCAGAGAAGAAAAGGAAATAAAAGGAATCCAAATCGGAAAAGAAGAAGTAAAGCTGTCACTGTTTGCAGATGACATGATCCTATACATAGAGAACCCTAAAGATGCTACCAGAAAACTACTAGAGCTAATCAATGAATTTGGTAAAGTGGCAGGATACAAAATTAATGCACAGAAATCTCTGGCATTCCTATATACTAATGATGAAAAATCTGAAAGTGAAATCAAGAAAACACTCCCATTTACCATTGCAACAAAAAGAATAAAATATCTAGGAATAAACCTACCTAAGGAGACAAAAGATCTGTATGCAGAAAATTATAAGACACTGATGAAAGAAATTAAAGATGATACAAATAGATGGAGAGATATACCATGTTCTTGGATTGGAAGAATCAACATTGTGAAAATGACTCTACTACCGAAAGCAATCTATAGATTCAATGCAATCCCTATCAAACTACCACTGGCATTTTTCACAGAACTAGAACAAAAAATTTTGCAATTTGTATGGAAACACAAAAGACCCCGAATAGCCAAAGCAATCTTGAGAACGAAAGAAGGAACTGGAGGAATCAGGCTCCCAGACTTCAGACTATACTACAAAGCTACAGTTATCAAGACGGTATGGTACTGGCACAAAAACAGAAAGATAGATCAATGGAACAGGATAGAAAGCCCAGAGATAAACCCACGCACATATGGTCACCTTATCTTTGACAAAGGAGGCAGAAATGTACAGTGGAGAAAGGACAGCCTATTCAATAAGTGGTGCTGGGAAAACTGGACAGCTACATGTAAAAGTATGAAATTAGATCACTCCCTAACACCGTACACAAAAATAAGCTCAAAATGGATTAAAGACCTAAATGTAAGGCCAGAAACTATCAAACTCTTAGAGGAAAACATAGGCAGAACACTCTATGACATAAATCACAGCAAGGTCCTTTTTGACCCACCTCCTAGAGAAATGGAAATAAAAACAAGAGTAAACAAATGGGACCTAATGAAACTTAAAAGCTTTTGCGCAGCAAAGGAAACCATAAAGAAGACCAAAAGACAACCCTCAGAATGGGAGAAAATATTTGCAAATGAAGCAACGGACAAAGGATTGATCTCCAAAATTTATAAGCAGCTCATGCAGCTTAATAACAAAAAAACAAACAACCCAATCCAAAAATGGGCAGAAGACCTAAATAGACATTTCTCCAAAGAAGATATACAGAGTGCCAACAAACACATGAAAGAATGCTCAACATCACTAATCATGAGAGAAATGCAAATCAAAACTACAATGAGATATCATCTCACACCAGTCAGAATGGCCATCATCAAAAAATCTAGAAACAATAAATGCTGGAGAGGGTGTGGAGAAAAGGGAACCCTCTTACACTGTTGGTGGGAATGTAAATTGATACAGCCACTGTGGAGAACAGTATGGAGGTTCCTTAAAAAGCTACAAATAGAACTACCATATGACCCAGCAATCCCACTACTGGGCATATACCCTGAGAAAACCATAATTCAAAAAGAGTCATGTACCAAAATGTTCATTGCAGCTCTATTTACAATAGCCCAGAGATGGAAACAACCTAAGTGTCCATCATCGGATGAATGGATAAAGAAGATGTGGCACATATATACAATGGAATATTACTCAGCCATAAAAAGAGACGAAATTGAGCTATTTGTAATGAGGTGGATAGACCTAGAGTCTGTCATACAGAGTGAAGTAAGTCAGAAAGAGAGAGACAAATACCGTATGCTAACACATATATATGGAATTTAAAAAAAAAAATGTCATGAAAAACCTAGGGGTGAAACAGGAATAAAGACACAGACTTACTAGAGAATGGACTTGAGGCTATGGGGAGGGGGAAGGGTAAACGGTGACAAAGCGATAAAGAGGCATGGACATATATACACTACCAAACGTAAGGTAGATAGCTAGTGGGAAGCAGCCGCATAGCACAGGGAGATCAGCTCGGTGCTTTGTGACCGCCTGGAGGGGTGGGATAGGGAGGGTGGGAGGGAGGGAGACGCTAGCGGGAAGAGATATGGGAATATATGTATATATATAACTGATTCATTTTGTTGTGAAGCTGAAACTAACATACCATTGTAAAGCAATTATACTCCAATAAAGATGTTAAAAAAAAAAATAAATTCTGTCTTTGCCACTTGTTCTTAATTCTAAGTAGTTTGGGAGTAAAAGCTATTACAAAGAAAGGTATTAAAATGTTTAAAAGTGGAAAACTTACTTTGTCCAGAAGTTATTCAGTCCATCTTGGTATAGCCTCTTTGGTGGCTATTCCCTTGGTTGAGTTGAAGTCTGTCTTTCTATGGCTTCCACTCATTGATCCTAGTTCTAACCCAGGACCACATGGAACAAATCCAAATGATCTGTCACATTATGGTCCCTGAATACCCTGAGGCAGTTTGCTTGTGAGATCAGAAGTCACTGAACTCATGAACATTGTGTGCTTAGCACAGTGCTGGCTCATGATAGCGCCTCATAACTAGTAGTTGTTATTATTTGTTGTACTATCACACTGCCTGTGAACAATTCCTTCCTTCATAAGCCAAGCCCTTTTAGGAAAGTCATTCACTGATGTCATAGAATTAACCAAAGCAGAGGTCCCCACTTAATTACATCAATAATTTTACTGTAAATGTCAGGCACCAGGGTGCTGGGCAACTGGAGATGTCCTTCCTCTACCCTCCACTACCTGCACCTTACCTTCATTAAGCAGCAAATCATCCTTGAAGACTTGGCTCAAGTTATTTCCTCTTTGAATCTCTTTCCCCCCATCCAAGGAGAACTGACCACTCCATTTCTTCCCTTGATTTGAGACTGAATACTGTCTGTATTTCTTTTTGATTCCCCTCATTGCCCCCCACTATCTAGAATACTGAACTACTCTTGGAATCTGTGGTGTCAAGCAGAATGCCTGGAACACAGCATGTGATAAATATTTATTAAAGGAATGATAACATTTGGAGGTATCAGGTTATACAATATTTATTCACTCAATATTCATGCCATATTATCTTTACTTAAGTAAAAATACTTTTCCAATCATGTCACTTAGAGATCATTTCACCCACTCTTCACCCACCCACCCACTGGGCCACCAGTCTCTTGCCTCTCTCTTCAGCAATGATGAGGTGGATATCTTTTCCTTGGGGAAGAGAAATCCGTATTTTGTTGCCTTTGCCAATAACAAAAATGTTGGAGAGCCAGGTGGCAAAGTTGTTGCCATTGGCATCTTTCACAGGAACCACATCAAAAGAACCAGTGTGTCTCTCTCTGTTGGTGATCATACCAGTTCTTCCCAGGTTAGCACCTCTGGTCACCAGACACAGGGTACCAGTGTCAAACTTGAAGAAGTTGGTGGTTTGCCACTTTCCAAACCAATCTGAATGGTGTTGTTCACTTTGATGAGGGAATCAGGGTAGCAGATTGTGGAAGCGTTATGGGTAACCAGATGAGGGATTCCTTTTGTGCCCACAGAGATCTTTCTCACTTTGCACAACTTGTACTTGGCCTTCTTAAGTGTAATACGATGAACAACTAAGCCACCCTTGGTGTCATAGATCAGATGGAAATTCTCTCAGTCTAGTCAACGCTGATGACGTTCATAAATTCAGCAGAGTAGGTTATATCATTTTGGACCTTGCCATCAATCTTAATGAACTGCTGCATGCAGATCTTTACTTCATCTCCTGTTAGGGCATACTTAAACCTGTTCCTTAGGAAAATGATGAGGAGACATTTCCTCAGCTTGTGGAGACTTGTAGATGAACAAGGAGCAAACACACTGACCAGTTTATCCACCATCCAATGCTTTGGAGCTGCTACACTCTTCAGATGCTTCTTGGGACCAAGGTCCATGGCATGAAAAGGCATTGATAAAGTAGCTAAGGTAAAAAATTTTTAGAGCTGGATGGAAATTTTAAAGATTTCTCCATGCCTCATTCCTCCATTTCAGTGGTTCTCAACCTTGACTTCATATTGGAAAGTACTGGGGAGTTTTAAAAACTCCTGAGGACTGAGTCCTACCCACAAAGATTCTCATGTAATTGAAGAATTACATGTGTGTAATTACCCAGAAACCTGGCAGCTTAAAACGGCAACTGATTTATCATGTCTGTGATTCTGAGGAGCAGGGCAGGGCTCAGCTGGGGAATTCCTCCGTTCCAAGCGACATTGCTTGAGGTCACTCAGAGGTAATCAGCTGGAGGTTAGGCCGCTCTGGAGGATCAAAGACAGACTCACTCACATGTCTGGCTCCTGCAGGGATTCTTGGACCGTCAGGATCAGCCAGGTCTGTCAACCAGAGCACCTACATGTGGCCTCTCCTGTTAGGGTCTCAAGGCATTAGGGCTAGGACAGCCTCCTCCCCTCCTCCTTCTTATTCCTCTGCCTTTCCCTATTGTATTTTTTTTTTTTTTGGGGTTCGCGGGCCTCTCACTCTTGTGGCCTCTCCAGTTGCGGAGCACAGGCTCCAGACGCACAGGCTCAGCGGCCATGGCTCACGGGCCCAGCCGCTCTGCGGCATGTGGGATCCTCCCAGACAAGGGTACGAACCCACGTCACCTGCATCGGCAGGCGGACTCTCAACCACTGCGCCACCAGGGAAGCCCCATTGTGGTTTTGATATACATTTTCCTAATGACTAATGATGTTGAACATTTTTTGATATGCTTATTGGCCATTTGTATATCTTCTTTGGAGAAATGTTTATTCAAGTCTTTTGCCCACTTTTAAATTGAGTTATTTTGTTTTTAAGTTGTATATTTGGACTTCTTACATGCCAGATCATGGTGTTCAGAAAGAGGATTCTAAGAGACCCAGGTGGAAGCTGCAAGACTTCCTATGACTTAGCTTTAGAAGTCCTAGGACCTCACTTCTGCTGTATTTTACAGGTCACACAGGCCATCGAAGTCAGCCCAGATTCCAGGGGAGGGCTAGCAAAAAATGTGTGGCCATCTTTAATCCAACAGAGTACAGTATTAAAATTAACTAAAACAATTCAATTGTTTGAATAACAATAAAAATAATAATGAATGCTGCTACAACTTTGGATTAATATGGCTTATTTTCTTCTGAGGTCTTGAAGTGCTTTCACCCATAAAAACCTTCACCATGGAATTTTTACACATTTTAGAGATCTTTAATTATGATATAGAGCACAGTTACTTGATTTTTAAAATCACTTAGCTGATTTGCTTTTATAATGATGGGATGAGGCAGGAGACTTGGGTTTCAATTTTGGCCCTGTCATTAACTGGCTAACTGGCCTCTCTTGGGGGATGAGCTAGATGTCCTCTAACTTCTTTTCTAGCTTGCATACAGTATTGTTTTTAAGAAGGAAGGTGAATTGATCAAGAATTAGGATGTAGAAAATGTCTAAGTACAGGGCAGTTTGTTGCCTAGAAATATTCCCATGTGTCATTTATTCACTATGACAGAGAAGTAACTTCAGCTTAATGACAATTATTATAATAAGATTTAAAAATAATATCAGCAAACGTACATACACAGTTATGATAGGAGCTGAAGGGGGGCTGAAGAAATGTCTTGGAACCTTGAGGCAGAAGGGCAAGAAGATAAGACATAGAGCAGTTCACAGGTCAGCCAGGTGCAAAGGCACAAGGAATATGGCTTTCTAGATCAAAGTCTTTGTCTACGAGTGGTATATAGCAAGAAGATCTGCAAACAATGGCTAAGTCCATAAGACAAAATATGCAGCAATAGGGTAGTGTTGGGATGAGAAGAAAAGGCACCGAGCATTTGTAGTGTGTGTCTTTTATATGCCAAGTGCAGGGCTGGTGTTTTACATTGAACTCATTTAAAAAATTTTTTTATTGAAGTATAGTTGATTTACAGTGTGGTGTTTAGTTTCTACTGTACAGCAAAGTGGCTCAGTTTATATATATATATATATATATATATATATATATATATATATATATATATATATATATACACATATATATATATACACACACACATACATATATATATATTTTTTCGTATTCTTTTCCATTACGGTTTATCACAGTATAGTGAATATAGTTCTTTATGCTATACAGTAGGATCTTGTTGTTTATCCATCCTATATATAATAGTTTACATCTGCTAATCCCAAACTCCCAATCCTTCCCTTCCACATCCCCCCCTCTTTGGCAACCACAGTCTGTTCTCTATGTCTGTGAGCCTGTTTCTGTTTTATAGATAGGTTCATTTGTGTCACATTTTAGATTCCACATATAAGTGATATCATATGGTTTGTCTTTCTCTTTCTGACTTATTTCGCTTAGTATGATAATCTACAGATCCAGCATGTTGCTGCAAATGGCATTATTTCATTCTTTTTAATGGCTGTATACTGTACTCATTTGATTTTCACAGGCAACTGCATGAGTAAGCATTACTTTCCGCTACTTCCTGTTTTACAAATGAGGAAACTGATGCTCAGCATTCTGCGCATGGTCCCACAGCTAAAGCCCTTGGAGATACCAAAGGTCATGTTTTTCCTGCATCAAGCTGCCTGCAATAGGCCAAGACACCGTATTTACAGGAGAACACTGTTTGGAAGAAATTCTTACTAGTAGACGCAGTCTTCCCAACCTTAGAATGTAATCACCATCAGTTTTATAGCTCCTCTTTGAAAGTGAAGAGAATATATCCTCTCAAGCTTGATTTGGAGGATCACTCACTAGCTGTTTCTGATTACTTGCAAGGTTCTTCACTATCATCTGATTACTTCATGTAGAGAAAAATGATCCTTAATAGAAGAGATAATTTTAGTAATTTAAGTAAGTTAGTTCTTTTAAAAGTATGAAATTTATGGGTGGATCTCAAGGACATTTGTACTGAGTCTTGAGCAGATGAGTTTCCTGTTCTTCCCCTATGCGGTGAGAACCCCTGCTTTGTATTCATGCAGGATCTCAGGCCCATAGGTTTTCATAGCTCTCCCCTAGGGCAAGGGGCTTTTATTTCTACCCTTTTCCCAGAAGCGGTGGATCTTTGCCTGGGTCCCTGCATGGCAGACTTTGCTACTCTCTTTCTGCCCCTTAGCTTCTCAAAGCCTTTGCTTTATATGAGAGAAGGTTGTGGGGAAGTGGGCTGTGATCAGTGGGAGATGATCATTACCTGCAATACCTGAGCCCCCAAAGGGGACTCTCTTCTTCCTCCTGCTCTTCCCCCAATCTTTCTTGTGATCACCTGGTGGATAAGAGCTTGGGAATAAGTGCAATGTTCCTTGAAGAAGTCTGGGGTTCCCGTTTATTCTAAACTGATACACCAGCCCATATTTGGCCTTTAAGAATTTGTTAAAAGTTTAGCTGTTTTCTTCTTACCTACCTTAATGGTGGCCAATCCTTCCTTCCATGCTGTGCCAAAGGTAAATTTTATATGTTCTCTTTTTTCCTTGGAGGGCTTTTTAACTCTTTGGAATTTAGTTCATTTAGTGGCCTTGTGTACTCAGGTCTCTAATGGATTCAAAATATTATGATTTTGTAGATTATCTGGCTTTTTCTTGTTCTTAGGATAAGAGTGATGTTCTCTTGAAGCTTTATAGATCCTAAGCAGAAGTGGAACTCTAGATGGTATTTTAAAAATCCTCTGTATTATGGAAATTTTCAAACATTTAGAGAGGTAGAGAGAAGAGTAAGTACTCACCACCCAGCTTCTGCAAGAATTTATCACTGACATTCTTCCATATCAATACTTACACATCTACTTCATTATTTTTAGTAGCAGAATAGCATTGTACAGTATCAAAATACTTTAGTTTATATAACCATTTCCACACTGATGGCTAGTTATCTCTAACTAATAATAATATTGCATCAAACATTTTTTCGTACATGTTTCTTTGTGTTCCAGTTTATTATTTGGGATGGATTCCTAAAAGTGAATTCAATGGGTCAAAGGTTATGCATATTTTACATTTTGATAATGTCAAATTATCGTTCAAAAAATCTGTACCAATTATATTCCCACCAAACATTGTATGAGTGGCACCAAAAATCTTTATGTAACTTAAAAATCTGAAGCTACTTACTCTAAAGAAAATGATAAAGCAATTAAGTTTCCAGTTTGATCTATTGAAAGACATTCTCACCATAAAAGCCTATTTGTCATTGAAAAAGAAGGAAGTAAATATTGGTCTTTATTCTTTTAGTCTAGTATTTACAGCTGAAGCTATTTGCTATTTAAATGCAATTCACCAAAATTTAGTGCTTACCACATGAACAACACTTCTGTTTTCTATTAGCTCCCTATCCTTTTATATCAGTGACTTTAGTAATGGCCCTGATGATGTAGCTCATAAGTAAAGAATGTGCGTAACTCTTGGCATTAAAGGAAAAGTGGCTAAATGACATTCTGTAGCTTCCAGTTTAAAAAAAGAGAAAAACATCAAACACAGATTTGCTTAAATTCTTATACTTCTGATTATTTTAAATTCTAGCACCTCATATGTAAGTTTTTTTCATTCAAAAATATTTATATTTAGATCCTATAGTATGCAAGTGTATTCTGCTATGTACTGAGAAGAGTAAACATTAGCTATGGTTTCTTTTTCTAAGAACTTTTATACATATACTTATGTATATTTAGAGGAATCTATCCATCTATTCATCCATCCATCTAGTCATCCACTATTCATTCAATGAACATGTGTCTCTAGTGTCTATTCTGTTGTAATAATGCAGTGGGAACTCAAAGTTGAATAAAAGATGGTCCCTGTCTTTAAGGAAGGACAATCAGTGAGAGAAATAGACAGCTCATGTCTTACTAGGGAATTAGAGAAGGCTTTCCAAGAGAGGTGGAATTATAGATGTTTGAAGAATATATAGGATTTCAACAGACAGTGTAAGAGACAGATCAGTCCAGGTTGAGGAAATATATGTTGGGCAAAGGCATGAAGGTGCAGTAGTGCATTGGAGAACAGGTTGGAAGGGGAGGTTGAGTGATACAGCAGATGCTGAAATTGAAATTTGAAAGAAGTTGGCTAGGATCAGTTAGGATAAATAGTATCATTGTGGGTAACAATGGTTAGAGAAGAATTTGTGGAGAAGGAGGAAGTACTTCCTAGGCAGACTGTAGGGGGAAAAAACACGAGAGAAAACAATATGAGTGTAGCTTTGAGTTGACCAGGAGCCTAGTGTTCTTAGGGGGAAAATGAATGGATATATGTTGGAAACCGGAAGTGTCTAACATTGTATCACCTTCTTTCCTGCTTCAGGGTTTTCGCATGGGCTATTTTCTCTGTCAGGAATCCTCTTTACCTATAACAGAGTGCTTTTGGTCGCCATTAATAAAAAACCCAAGACGAATGGACCAGAAGCTGGTTTGGTCTTCAGTTCATAATACTATCAGGGCTCTGTTTCACTGTGATAATTCTGGTTCTTCCCTATCCTGTGTGTTGGCTTTATTTTCAAGCTGGCTTTTCTCATGGTAGAGAGACGGCTGCCACTAGCTCCCAGGCTACATGTTCTTGTTTACATCCAGGAAGAGAAAACAGCTCTTTCCCTTTCATCTTCAAACAGAAGTCCTGACTTTCATTCCGATTAATCCAACTTGGGTCACATGCCCATGATGAACCAATTACTTCAACCTGAATGAAGTCTGGCATGAACTGCTTGGCTTAAGCTAGTCCAACTCTGAACCAATCACTATGGCAAGAAGATTTGACTGGACCAATCTGGGCCCAGTCCTTGAGATGGGGGAGGGCTCTATACCAGCCCAAACCTGTGGCTAGTGTACTATGTGTGTAGGGGTATGCGGGGTGAGGGGTATGGAGAGAAGCAATCACAAAGTCTACTGCATTGCTCCACTAGATTACCTAGCTGACTCATATTCTTTCTTTAGTTCTTACCTTAAATGTCGGGTTTGCAGAGAGGCTTTCCCTGATCTCTCAAACTAAATTAGAATCTTCCTCGTCTAATGCATGGACCCCTCTAATTTTCATAAAACTTATCACCTTTAAGTGATACACCTATTTGTGCATTTATTTGTTAAAAGTCTGGTTCCTCCACTAGACTCTAAGCTATATGAGAGCAGGGACCTTGAATTTTTCTTAGCATAGGTCCCTAGCTGGCACATAATAGGCACTCTATGAAAAAGAGTGAAGTGAATGAATGGATTCATCTCAACTCCTATTCAATAAGGAGAAATCTTACTTTGATCAGCTTCAAAATTGCTATTGTACAGGCAGGGGAAACATAAAAGTGAAATTAAGCTTAGAGCTTTGTTACAATGTGATCGAAAACTGATAAGTATCACCTGCAACAGATAAGGTATTCCAATAATTACATGGTTTAAAAGACTCACCGTTATTGTAAATGACACTGTCAAATGCCAGTTTTGCATAAAAAGTCTTGTCATTTGTAATAATATTCGTTCCTACTTTCTTTTATAATCAAGGTTATATCTCACAGCAGAGCAAATTTTAAATACACTTACACAGACCAGAACTATCTTGCTTTTCTTATAATAAATTATCTGCATCAGAAATGCACAATCAGGGCTTCCCTGGTGGCGCAGTGGTTAAGAATCCGCCTGCCAATGCAGGGGACACGGGTTCGAGCCCTGGTCCAGGAAGATCTCACATGCTGCAGAGCAACTAAGCCCGTGTGCCACAACTACTGAGCCTGTGTTCTAGAGCCCGCGAGCCACAACTACTGAAGCCCATGCACCTATAGCCTGTGCTCCGCAACAAGAGAAGCCACCACAATGAGAAGCCCACACACTGCAACGAAGAGTAACCCCCACTTCCTGCAGCTAGAGAAAGCCTGCACGTGGCAATGGAGACCCAATGCAGCCAAAAATAAAATTAAAAAAAAAAAAAGAAATGCACAGTCGTGGAACCGGGGCTATAAAGGGGCTTTTATATGTGCTAAAGAAATGATTATAAGCCAGTAGAACTGCTGTCATTCAAAATATACATTTTGACTCCTGACTCTTTCAAAATTTATTTTCATATTAATTTTGGTACAGTTTCAATTAGAGGGATTTAGGAAAAATCAAGTTTCAACAGTTTGAAATATTCATTTCATGAAGTGTAGGTCTACTCTATCTATCAAACCTCAGCATCTGGTTAAAGATGTTTGGAAAATCCATCTATAGAGCATTTATAAAATTTGGTCAAATTAATTGGATAGCCTTAACATTACTATTTTCTCTGCTCTCGGTGGGAATTCTCATAGTTGTTTTGGTCCTGAATAAACACTGAAGTGTTTTCATGACCACACTAACTAGTTATTGATTTTATCACTTTTTAACATAAACATATTTTTGCATTGTTATGCAGAAACAACCGAAGTATCGTATGTTTAGACTCCTATTAGAATATGTGAAGAAATTTATATTTAATTTGATTTCATCATAGTCTTTTATCCATTCTTAACTTATTCTGGGTTTATAGGGCCTGAAATTTTCAACTCAGTAGTAGTAATATGGAAATTAAAGATTTAAGTAGTATTTGTTCCATAGGAAATCTAAAATCAGTGTTTGGTAGGGTGGATGTGGGCTAATCTATTTAGTATAAAAACTTTACTTTGTTAGGCATCTCTGGGAGTAGCACTCATTCGAGAAAATAAATTGTCAATTCAAATCATCTCCTCCTCCCCTTCACCCATTATTTGCCCTTATTGACTATTGATTATTTCTTATATATGATACTGATTAAAATTTATAAGAATCTCATTATATGAAGAAATAAAGAAAATATGTACAATTAAAGAACTAAAAGGCCCTCACTTGACAACAAGGCATATTTGTTAGATCATGCAAGACACAGGTAAGATGGATTTTTATGTGGCTTCAGGGTCTATTGGCATTTTCTTTTGTGGGTCACGTTTACATCACAGTCTTATTTTGTTCTGCTCTTGAAAACATTTTAGAGATGTTTGAAATCATTACACCCTTCACAAAACTGAAACAGGAAATAGGCTTTTCTATGAAATATTTCATTTTTTGAGAAGCTCCTGGCTGTTTCCCAAATCTAAGTTGGGTTTTTAATATCCCACTAAGAAAACCAGCTCGCCCTGGTGAGATGAAAATAGACAGTAGGCCAGCTGTGTCACAGTCCTATTTCAACAGGAGCTAGGGATGACTGCCCAAGATTTCCGTGTCTCCGTTTCTTCATCTGTAAAATGCTTCGTAGAGGTGCTCAGTGTTTGTTGAATGAATGAATGAAATAATAATAACCAACACTTACTGAATGCTCACCACAGGGGCTAGGCACTTTACACACATTATCACACCGAAGCCCTATGAAGTAGATGCTGTTATTAACTCTATTTTATAGAGGAGAAAGGAGCTTAATTAACTGGTCCAAAGTCACACAGCTAGCAATGTGTGAAATTTGATTCCAGGCCATCTAAACCCAGTGCCTGTGTTTTAAACATGCTGCGTCTGAGTCTTCCCCAGGTTCCAGGAGCAGAACATCAGCTAAAGGCAACTAACAGCACCCCAGCTATCCTCTGCCTTGTGAACCCATGTCTGTGCTGTGTTGTGTTACACCATAGAAGAAGAATTTGGCAGGGCTGGAATCTCTCACCATGTGGTGTCAGTAATTTTGGGTGCAGAGGAACTCCTTTACCTTTTGTGTCTTGAAGATTGCATAACTAAGATCCTTCTAAACCAAAGAGACAGAGTAATTGACCTCAAAATATGTACTGCCCTTTGATCCCTCTGAGGGTAAGTGAGGAACAGAGAGCTAAGTAATACTGCCATCTCTTTCAGTAATCTCAATATAACACTCTCAAAAAGAAATTCGACACCTGGCAGAACAAATGGCCAATGGGTGCTTCAGATCCAGATGGTGGTGGTTGGAAATTTGGAGAAGGAGACCCCACTACAGTTTATCGAAAACACAGAGTATCCTAATTAATATTTAGAAAGTGTATACTTGGACATGGAGGTTGAGTTTATATGACTCTGAAAACCTTCATTTCATTTTGAAAACAGTCAGTGCCACAGAGTGACCTGACTATATGTAGTTTGAGATGAGATTCTACACTTTTCCTTATGGCTTAGAGATACATTTTTGTTTTGGAATCCTATTGAAATCTGATTTATATAGTGAACACATTCTGGGGCATAAACTGAGTATTTTACCAAGCTGAAGTTAAGTAAGAGTGACTCCAGTCATGGGTGTCAAGGGTGTGCTGAGGCAGAGCTAACCCTGTATGTCTTGAACAAAATTGGAGATGCTACTGCACGTGTGAAAAAGGTCAAGGGGAACTCACAACCTATTAGGTCAGGCATGAGAAACAGATAGCACAAACAAGGAAATCTGTATCTTTCCTAATCTATTTTTTAAATTTCTTTTAAAAAATGCAGTTTGGCTGAGAGGAAGAGAACAGGAGACTACCCCAATGTACAAGTAGGAGAGAGAGGCACGGAGTGGAGGAGAGAACTGTAAAGAAAACAGAAGTGGATTTTTGTTTCCTTAACCAGAATCACATACCTAAAGAGACTAATGCTTCATAAACTCTCAAAAGTACTTATCAAAACACAGAACACATTTTAAATGCCCAACTCTGCAAAAACAACGCCCCCCCCCAAACTATTAAGACTGTGATATAAGCCAGTAGGCAGCAAAATACTCTGTTAATTTTGGAAGCCTACCTTATGTCATTGGAACACAGCAGAATGCTGTTTTAATGGCTCTCTTAGCGTACCCTGCGGTGTTTTGAGTGTTGGATGACACAGTATCTTTCTGGTGTAATTGTGCATTTCCTTGCTTCCTTTCGTTTCTATCTGTCAAAATAGAAGTATTCTAATGTTATGCATATATATATATATACACATATATATATAAATTTAATGGTTAATAATGGAACAATTTAGTCTGCTCCAAACATTTTTAAAACTCGAAGCAAAGCATACATAAAATATTTTAAAATTTTTCCATAGGAAACTTTAAAGACAGTTTTCTGTGTTAATAATTTAGCTTCTAAATTAGATTCAGGGAGAAAGGTTTTAAGGTGGTTATTCAAACCATGTACAATGCATAATTATTAAAATGGATGTAAAAAATAGAAGTAACTAGCTCTGAAGAAATGAGTTAAATTATGTAAAAAAAACCAGTAAATGGCATTAAATCGTTAACTTGTAAAACTGAGTACCATAAATGTTAAATGTACATTTAAGATATCTTAGCACAATAACCTGTATTTACGGAAAGTACTTTTCCTTGTAGAAAATATCTGAAGAGCTGCACTTTAATCACTTAAAATACATTTATATGCATTTTAAATGATGTGTTTGTGGAATCAAAATCTATTAAGAAAACATCTGAATGTTTGATTATATATGTAATTTATTTATTAGGAAAAACTGAAAAAAAAAGATGAAATTGCTTAGCACACTTTAAGGCAATATTAATACTACTGAACTCAAGAATAAGGACAGAGGTCTTACTCATAACGTCGTGTAGGCGAAGATTGTCTTCCCTTCTCTCCATAGGTCCTCTTATTTCCACATTAAACTTAAAGGAAATTCCTTTTTACAAGAACTTGAGGATAATGAAATATTATGATTAATTTAATATTCTGAGTAATGAAGACATTGCCACACTTATGAAACTTTTAATCCTGGATCATACATTTCAAGGAAATAGTAAGATGACTTTAATACTGAGACTGAGTCAAACATAACTACTGCGTTGTGCTTCAGAAGGCACTTTCATCTTGTGGAGTTGTAGGGCCATCTATAGGAACATGAATTATTGCCTATGACTACAAAGAACTCTGGTTATTTCGGTCTGGCTAGATAGGAGCTTATGGTTTTTGCTTCAATTCTCCTTTTGACTTCATATAAATAAAACCTTAAGTAAAATGGTTTTTAAAACTTTTCTTAATGGTCTTTTTACAGTACAATAGACTACTTCTTATGTTAGATGTTTTCTTCAAAACTAAAAGTCATGAAAGACTTGCAGTAACTTAAGTCCTATTTGTTAATTTACTTCTGATTTAATATACTACATCATCAACTAATATTAAATATAAAATATAATATATATATACTACATATATTAAGTCAGAAGTAAAAGTTTTTATCTATCAGGAAAATCAATGGAAAATTACATTTATAATGTGCATGACAGCATAATGCCCCAATTTAAGAAATAAGTTTAATTGGGACATCAGTGAGGGAGCATATCCTTTTGAACTTTTCAATTTTTGAGACTAGGTACATGTTTACTGTTTCAAAAAAAAGAAAACAAAACAATATTTTATTAGGCTAGAATGGGGCAATAATATTCTATTATTGTAGTGCAGGTAAAATGGCTTTTTCGGCCTTTAAAAAAATTTTTATTGGAGTATAGTTGATTTACAATGCTGTGTTAGTTTCAGGTGTACAGCAAAGTGAATCAGTTATACATATACATATATCCACTCGTTTTTAGATTCTTTTCCCATATAGGTCATTACAGAGTATTGAGTAGAGTTCCCTGTGCTATACAGTAGGTCCTTATTAGTTATCTATTTTATATATAGTGTTGTGTATACGTCAATCCCAATCTCCCAATTTATCCCTCCCTCCCCGTTTGCCCCCGGTAACCGTAAGTTTGTTTTTTACATCTGTCATTCTATTTCTGTTTTGTAAATAAGTTTATTTACACCTAAAATGAAGTACTTTGCAGAGTGAGAATTATAATTTTTCTCCGTTCTCTCTCATTGCTATTTTCTGGTATTACTGTTTGACTTTCAGCTACTAAGTATGGCTATTTCTTTAAAAAGTAGTAAAAATCATTCATCTTATGAGAACATTGTGACTCAGATTAGAGAATCCTGAAAAAGTCCTTTAATGTTTAAAAACAAATGTATTACGTTAAAAAAGCATTATTATGTTGAGTTTAGAAAAATGTACTCAGAGGTCAGTTTCACCGTGGTTCTTTCAAAGAAATTTGACGTTTTCCTTATTGGAATATGTAGAAAACAGGTAGATGGCTGCAGGGGAGTTCATTTTCCCAGCTGACCTAATAAAACCACATAAATATCCACTTATGTTTTATTCATGGGAAGACACAGGACATGTACATTATTGTTGATTTAACCTGGAGTTTAGGACAAAAGGTAGAATCCAATAATCTGGTGTTTCTGTGGAATTGTGAAGGCAAAATAATATTAAATACTTGATTTTTTGTGCCAGAAGTTGAGATTTGGAAACTGATGACATCTCATCAATTTTTTTAATTGACCACCAGGCAGCCTAAGTAATGGCAGTCACATAATTCTCATTTGGTTATGTCTCCAAATTTATTAGTGGTTTTTAATAAAAATATTCTATAGACTCCACTAATAAGACGATTTTGTAAGATAACTCCTTATCTGCCTAGAGAATCTTGCTTGGTTCCAAATGTTTAGCTAAGTACATGTCATAGCAATAGTTCATTTTTATTGAGTGCTTACCATGTGCAAAACATTTTACGTGAGTTATCCCATTTAATCCTCACAAAAATCCTTATAATGTCGGCAATATTATTATTTGTACTTTACCAATAATGAAACTGAGACTCAGAGAAGCTAAGAAACTTGCCCAAGAACCTGTTCATATATGTCAGAAATGGTATTAACTCAGGTCTGTCTGAGTCTAAAATCTGAGCTCTTTCTATTATGCTATCATCAGACTCCAGATCTTACGTTCATAACCAATTACATAGACAATATTTTGTTAAAAATGCATAAATTTATTAAAGATTAAACACCTCTCAGGGCTTTGACAAATTGTCTTTTATTCACTGCATTAACAGGTGGGCCACCTATTTCTTCTGAGGGTTAGTTTTGTTCCTGTACATCACTAATTCCGTTTTATGATCTATTGTTCCTTTTATATTTTCCAGGATTAGATTCTAATCTGAACTGTGATGTTCCAGATCTTTAAAAGTGACTTACATTATAAAGTATTTCACATTTCTAGTTTCTTGCTGATTTTGGGGGGAGTCATTTTCTTTACATCATTACACAAGATTCTCTTTTTTTTTTTTTTGCTGTACGCGGGCCTCTCACCGCTGTGGCCGCTCCCATTGCGGAGCACAGGCTCCGGAGGCGCAGGCTCAGCGGCCATGGCTCACGGGTCAAGCCGCTCCGCGGCATGTAGGATCTTCCCGGACCGGGGCACAAACCCGTGTCCCCTGCATCGGCAGGCGGACTCTCAACCACTGCGCCACCAGGGAAGCCCCAAGATTCTCATTTTTATCCTTACACCCTTCTGTGATAAGGAAATGTTAGGAAATGCTTCGGTCTATAAGATACTACTCATTTAAAAAGAATTAAAATCTGAGTTTGTTTTCACAATAAAATGATCAGTAATGCAGAGAAACTGCTTGTGATGAAGAAAGTAAATAAGAATAATAAAACAGCAATTAAATTTTACAGCATCATCCCTGGGTACTTCCCCTTAAAATTTCTACTGCATTATTTTGCACTGATTCATCAGTCACTGTCACTGTTCTACAGTTTCATACACTCCTCTTTTGTCATCTCAACTACTTTATATTTTCACTGGAACATCTTCTAGGTTTTTGTTTTTGTTTTTTAGATTATGATCCTGAAGATCTTGGTATTATGAATAAATTAGCACTCAATAAATGCCTACTAAAAGAATGCTCAATCATTTATGTGTGAAAGGAAGAATTAGCTCCATTAACTAAGAAATAGGATTTATTTATTTCTGAGTCAAAGAAACAAAATGGAATTAATACTTTTTTTTTTTTTTTTTCCGATACGCGGGACTCTCACTGTTGTGGCCTCTCCCGTTGCGGAGCACAGGCTCCGGACGCGCAGGCTCAGCGGCCATGGCTCACGGGCCCAGCCGCTCCGCAGCATGTGGGATCCTCCCGGCCCGGGGCACGAACCCACGTCCCCTGCATCGGCAGGCGTACTCTCAACCACTGCACCACCAGGGAAGCCCTGAAATAGGAAGTTTTTAAGAGGAAAAAAGGAAACTTGACAGAGTGAAAAGTTAAACAGCCTATGAAAACACCCAGCACTGCCCCAGGTGCCCTAAGAGATTGGTATTGGACTCTAACTGTGATTTTGTTATTTATTTAATTGCGAAGAAAAGGTCTTGTGTAATTCAGTTTTTAAAAGAAGGTTTGATGTAATACTAGTATCCACAACCTTCTTAGTACTAGAGCCAATTACAGTGGGAAAATGGAGACACGAAAAATACATGGATTATCTCAATTTGAATGTCTATATAATTTATCTGATATATTTGGTCAGATATTTTCCTCCTTTGACTGAATTTCTTCTGCATTTTACAGTCACTGATTGAAAGGAGTATTACATAGTCTATTTTGGGTTCCTGCCTTGCCCTGCTGTACAAGTATACTATGCGTGGTAAGAAACAATGTGATGAGTTAACAGGAATCATGCAACAGGAAAGGAAGTAGACTGTTTAACTGAAGGGATCCATTATGAGAGGAGCCCAAGACTGGATGCAAGAAGCAGCACATAAAGTTGTCTTCTCCTTCACAGAAATACGAGCTTACCCGCCGCACATGTACTAAATGAAACACATGCACACAACATTTCTTGAATTTGTGCACTAGTCTTTAGTTTTTAAAAGTCATACTCATTTTCTGTGCAGCAAGTTCCTTGGCAGTGGCCAATGAGGGGAATTTTAGGATGTGAGCACAGTATTTGAATGACAGTATCAAAGAAAATCTGGCTGCTTTCCTTTATTAACGACCAGTCAATTAAATATCTCTAACTTTCCTTAGATAACTTACAATGGAGCTTATAGCTGAGACTTGATCTTGTAAAAAAAATTTTAACTGTAAAACCACCACCACAACAACAAAAGAATCCTTGGCTTAATTTGAGTTTGAGCATTTCAAAGCTGGTATTTGCAAACTCAGTAAAAAGAGCTTTTCATTAATCCATGATTTTGGAAACAGTTACTCTAACCCACAACTGCATACAAATACAAAAATCCTAATGGGACTATTTTCTTACTAAGCCTGTAACAGTTTCCATTCACCTAATGGCCTGGGGTTATGAGCAAACAACTCAATTAGAGAATTTAGGCTGGTTGCCCACATATTTTAGAGCAAATTATCCCTTCACAAATGCAGAACGCCCTATATAAAACGCCTAACCAGTATTTTCTGTAAAAAAAATACTATCCCCTAAATTCCCACCTTGAACCTACTAAGAATTTCCCTTTTTGCTAGGGCAAAGGTTTTATGGAAATATTTGTTTTTATATCACATACCTTACTGTTGGTCTTCCTGTGGGCTTGTGTTTTGACCTTAAAGCGGCTAAGAATTTATAATCAAAACACTTTTAATAAGATATTTCTTTCTAAGTACATTTGCTAAGTACTCAAGCTAAGAACCTTAAGTTAGAAGGTGCAGACTTCTGTCAATTCTTAGATAACAGATCTTCTGCTTGGGGGGTTAAATGAATTTCATGGTTATCCTTAACACTTACTATTTCTTCTTAGGCCTCTTTCATTTAAAAGGGGGTCGGTGCTTCCAATCTATAAACACCTATTAAAAGTTCTCCACCCTTTTATACTTGGCTGCTGGTCCTAATTGTCTGCAGATGGGTGGATCACTACATTTTTATTTCAAAGGTAGAGATTTGCAAAATGTAAACGAGCCTATTAAAAGTTATAAATCGAGACTCTCAACCTCCATTAAAGGGATCCATGTGTAAATGGGGATAGAACTCAATGTGAAAATGTCTTTTTGTAACAAACGTTTTCACCCACATCTAAGTAAGAGTGCATATTCCCACCAATGCATTACACATGTATTCAATACAAATAGTGCATTACTAGAGGGGTATTTAAAAATTTCTTGCAAAACTTGGAACTAGGGAAAATACGTGTTTGCAAAACATTATCTTTCCCTTTTATAATAGTTGATAGAGATGCCACATAACTTATCCTACATTATAAGTTTTCACTGGGTTGATCAGAAACAAAAACATTTTTTATATTTTATCCAACAAAATAAAAAATCAATACAATATAGACATATAGTACTTACAAATATTTTATTGCACTTACTATGAAATCTTAAAATGTGACTATTTTCAGTTCACCTACTAAATTATTATTTTCCATCCTGGTAAAATTCCTTTTTTAAAAACTAAACCTCAATTCGCAGTGTTGCTTGTGACTGAGAACTGAAATCTGAGCTAGTTGTTCTTGGCACTGTGGTGTTCTGGCTTATCTTGCCTGAGGGACTGACAGTTTATCTCAGATTCTACAGTTTCTTCCATCCTTCTTTCACTAGCATTTCCCCTTAGTCTTGCTTTTCATTAGCCCACCCTGATGGCTGATCATTTCTAATCTATAAATTAAGCAGAAGGAAAACACAAAAGTATGCTTCTTTTATCTCTGGAAATCAAACCCATCACAAACGCAATTTAGTTTGAGGTCTTTAGGTCCAAAATAAAATATTCCAAGTAGCACAAAATGTTGCTAGAATACCTGCACTTAAAAACTAGTCTGAGGGACTTCCCTGGTGGCGCAGTGGTTAATAATCCACTTGACAATGCAGGGGACACAGGTTCGAGCCCCAGTCTGGGAAGATCCCACATGCTGCAGAGCAACTAAGCCCGTGTGCCACAACTACTGAGCCCACGTCCCACAACTACTGAAGCCCACGCACCTAGAGCCTGTGCTCCGCAACAAGAGAAGCCACTGCGATGAGAAGCCCGCGCACAGCAAGGAAGAGTAGCCCCTGTTCTCTGCAACTAGAGAAAGCCTGCGCGCAGCAACGAAGACCCAACACAGCCAAAAATAAATTAAAAAAACAAACAAACAAAAATAACCAGGCTGAGATACCTTGCAATGGAGGATATAATGGAATTGCTTTGGACTATTTTATTAACTTTGGCTTTGAGCCCCACAATCTGTACCCAGTAGTCAAATCAGGGTTTGAACATCTGAAAACTATATTTCCTTCATCCTTTCTCTAAATGCAATGCACAATTTATTTAATTTTAGGGGAATGGTGTTTTCCAGTTTTAATATACAGACTACAGTGACAGTAATTCAGAGATGGCCCAATCTTTGAAACCGCATTTTCTTTTCTTATTTAACTTTTCTATGTGACAAAAAGGGAAGCAGAAGTTGGGTATCTAAATAGAAACAAAAAGACAATTTAAGTTACTCTCCTTCAGCTTACAAAAATACATTTACAGCCTCTCAATAAAATTTTACTTTTAAAAGCCATTTAAATATTTGTTATCTTTTTCTGAGGAAAATAAGCGGATGCTTTTACATGTGGATCTTATTATGTGAAAACTGTCTAAACCTGCTATTGAACATAATCATATGAATTACGAACTGTGACTTTATTTCTTTTATAATCTTTGTAGTTTTTGCCGTTACTTTTACATGTCTATGTCTGGCATTATGTAGCTTTGAAACTACGCCAAAAATATTTATTGTCGTATATCTGGTATTCTCATACTATGTGGCTGAGTTTGGTTTCCAAGCTGGGTAAAACTTATTAGCAGATATAGTTCTTGGCATTTGTTTGAAAAAAATCGTATGTAATTTAGTACCCCTCCCCCCCCGCCCCCCGCCTGTAATACAACCTCTCGCACTCTTCAAAACATGTATGGAGTTGAAATTCCAGTGCTTGAGCTGTCTCTTTTTCCAACTTTGAGTAATTCTTCGGTTATAAAGCACATAAAGTGGAACAAAATAACAACAACAAAAGAAAACAGAAAATAAAAGAATGACTTTAACTGCAAACCAGGACATTTTGAAATACTTGTATGGATGGTCTCTGTAAAATATTTCCCTAGTGTGCAAATCCTAAGAAGCTGGGGAAGGGTGTGAATGATACAGTGAAGTGCTAGTACTTTGTTACATGAACTAACAATAGTGATAAAAAGCAAAATATGTAAGAATAGTTTTTTTAGGAATCTCTTTGCAGCTTGACTAGTAAAATTCTTTAAAGATATATATTCAGTTCCTGCTCAGGCATAGCACAGTGTTCATGTAGTTCATTCTCAATACATCTTTGTCTACATAAATAAGCTATGAGTATTATTTAAGATGTTTTTAAGGTATTAAAGCATATTTTCTAAGAGAAGGTAAAGTCATGACTCATACAAATATAAACACATATCAAATATCTAATTTAATGCATTGATTAATGAGGGAACCAGTAGAATGTTATATGCATTTCAAAGGAGAATTCAAAGAACCACATACATGTGGGCAGTATGGAAAGCTAAAATACATTTACATATGATGCAAAACTGATCTACGCATAGAGCAATAATCAACTGCATTCTACTGGATACAATTTATTTGCATTTCTAAGGACAAGAATCATTTGTATTATCCATTTTCTATAATTTACAGAGTAGTGTATAAGAATACTTGTACCATGTGCTTTTGATGGTAAAGATTTTAGTATTTGAAATTTAATATAAATTATTCTGTATTTATATATTCATGAATTTTTTTTGGTCAACAACATTTTTTTGAGTACCTATTATGTGTTAGGTATTGCATTTGATGCTGGAGATACAACAGTGATCCAAAGTAGCCCTCACAGATCTATAGTTTACTGTAGGAGACAGCCATTAATCAAACAAGCACAAAAATAAATGTACAATTGTAACTGTGAGTAAAGCCACAGGGCCTCAGAGGAGTCTGCAGGGCTCCAAGAGGGTAAAATTTGTAGAATTTTACTTTAGCATCTCTAGTTCCTGATTTTTGTATTTATCAAAGGCAATATTTTAACTTAGAAACCTATTTAAAAAAATTCTATCTTGCTGTGTTAATTACTCATACAAAACCTAGTAATTCTGCAACACACAAATGTCTCATATTTACATACTTTAATATTATTGTAAAAAATACTGTGCAACATAAACTTCTGTGTTAATTTATTAATTAAGATTGTAGAAGAGAATCACAGTTGGTTACACTTAGTAAAGTCAAAACTAAATCAGCTAATCTTTTGCCAGTTGCTTCTTCTGCAGTCCTTCTGCCTCCCCATACCCAAAGGCCTGCACAGTTTTCCCTGTGGTTCAGCAACCAGTACCCTTGTTCAGAACAATTACGTGCAGTATTTTTGGGCCCCCAAAAGATGTCACTCTTCGGTGCTTTAGAATCCATGATATCTTGTATTTGGAAAGGCTCTAAGTACCTGTGGGTTACCCAGTGCTGAGGTGTCGCTGAGCACTTCCGTTGCCCATTCTCTCTATTAACTTAACTGTATTCCCTTTATTTTCAAAGATCCAATTAGAAGACTGCTTTTATGAAGCTTAATTTGATAATATACAAGATACAAATGCATGCACTTTTTGAACAAATTGTAGATATCCACATCACAAAAGCTAAATTTATGTATATGAATGTACCCCTAGCAACAGAAATACACATTTTCATTTGTTTGTTTGTTTTTTTCCCACAGTAGTGGTGATAACTTCTAGCTAAGTCATTCATACTTGTCCAAATACTCTTTTTGATCGTATGTGTGAAGCCACTGAAAATGATCCAGCACCTTTAACGCTTTACCTTGTGTCTTAGATTAGGTTTCCTAGAAGCAGATCATCAGATGAGGATTCATGTTCAAGTGATTTATTAAGAAAGTACTCTTGGGGGAAACCAAGAAGGGGATGTGGAAAGCAGGACAGGAAAGAGAAGACATCCAAGCAAGGATGAATCTCAGGCCAACTCCCATAGAGAGTAGCTTCAGCCTGTGCTTACATGGGAACTCTGAAATGTAAGTTATGCCTCAGAATCATCCTGACAGCAGAGGGTAAGGGGGCTGGTCTTTCATACTCCTGCACTCATCAGTTCCCCCTGGGTGAGGTAGAGTGGGGGGAGGTAAATTCCTAGAACTTTCCAGTGCTCCTAGAGCATCTTCTGAGAAACAGTCCAGTGTTTGACATTGGAAGCAGAAACACATAAAGAGGTAAAACGGGATCTGAGGCTATTGGGGAGAAACATCGTGGAAGGAAGGGGTAGTTACGGAGTTTGGGATTGACATGTACACATTGCTGTATTTAAAAAGGATAACCAACAAGGACCTACTGCACAGCACAGGGAACTCTGCTCAATGTTGTGTGGCAGCCTGGATGGGAGGGGAGTCTGGGGGAGTATGGATACATGTACATGTATGGCTGAGTCGCTTTGCTGTGCACCTGAAACTATCACAACATTGTTAATCGGCTATACTCCAATATAAATATATATATATATATATTTGCCTTGAAATATTTTTTATTAAATATAATCATGTATATGCATTGCATTGATAGGCAATTTTCCATTTTAATCGATTCTTTATTTTTTGAATTTGTTACAACTCAATGAAAATTTGAAAATATTTTCTTTTTCTCTTTGTCCTGGAAAATAAAAAATTCTTTATATTTAAAAAAAAAACAAATCTACATTTTAAAAATATGTATTTGGCTGCATCAGGTCTTAACTGCGTCATGTGGGATCTTTTGTTGCATTGAGCAGGCTCTTCATTGTGGCGCATGGGCTTCTTTTTAGTTGTGGTACGAGGGCTCCAGAGCGGGTGGGCTCGGTAGTTGCAGCCCTCGGTAGTTGCAGCACACGAGCTTAGTAGCCCCATGGCATGTGGGGTCTCAGTTCCCCGACCAGGGATCGAACTTGCATCTGCATTGGAAGGTGGATTCTTAACCACTGGACCACCAGGGAAGTCTCAACGTTGATAGTGTTTGCAACTCCCTATCTGGGCCCCCCGAAATCCATTCTCCTCTTCTTCATGGGCACATGGCTAGCCAGTCTCTCTTGCCAAGTGTGGCCCTGTAACTGTGTTCTCTTCATTGGAAAGGAGTGCAAGTGATGTGTGCCATTTCTGGGCCTGGGATAGCTTCATCCATACTGTCTTTCTCCTCTCTGCTGGCTGGAACCCTGGGTCACCCAGCTTATACTATAAAGATAGTGACAATGACCTAAGGTTTGATGATGCAACATGGTGGAAGGACTGGCATCCCTGAATGGCTTTATGGAGCAGAACTTCTTGATGACAAAGCAGTCAGGGTGGACTGTTGGTAAGAAACAAACCTCTTCTTCAAACCACTGAATTATTGTTGGGTCTCTATCATAGCAGCCTAGCTTTTTTCTAATTCATACAAGGTGCTTTATTCTTATCATAGCGTTATATTATATTACATTATAGATCCATTTTTAATTGCTTATTCTTGATTTCTTCTATTAGAATATATATTATATGAGAGCAGGAGATCTGCCTATCTTTTTCTTGCTGGCACAAAATATTCAATAGTACTTATTTAGTGAATAAACAAAAGTGTTGTTACCTTATCCTACAATAATTAAAAATTTAAAAACCATATTACAATTAAAGAACTTACTATAATGTTAAATTAGGGGTGATATAGAACAAATGGAAAGAGTTTAATGATGGGCTTCCCTGGTGGCACAGTGGTTAAGAATCTACCTGCTGATGCAGGGGACATGGGTTCGAGCCCTGGTCCAGGAAGATCCCACATGCCATGGAGCAACTAAGCCCCGTGCACCACAACTACTGAGCCTGCATTCTAGAGCCCGCCAGTCACAATGTGAGCCCATGTGCCACAACTACTGAAGCCCGTGTGCCTAGAGCCCGTGCTCCGCAACAAGAGAAGCCACCGCAATGACAAGCCCGTGCACCACAATGAAGCAACTAGAGAAAGCCCACGTGCAGCAACGAAGACCCAATGCAGCTAAAAATAAAAAAAAATAAAAAAATTTTAAAAAGAGTTTAATGAAAAGTAAGCCAAATGTTTAATGAGACAAAATAGTGATATAGAGATAAAATATTGATATATTAAAAATGGATAGAAGATAAATTGTGTAAACTTGAAAAAACAAGGCTGAAGGGCACCTTGTTAACTGTCTTTGCCTATTGGAAAGGTGATTATAAAGAGGTTGCTGACCAACTGTTTTCCATGTCTGCCGAGGAAAAACTAGCAGGAAAGAGCTTAAGCTAACCTGACAGTAATAGTGATTAAACATTAGAAAAGGCTCCAGAGTAATACTGTAGAATCTCTGTCCCTGGTGAATTTTAAGGACAAACCATCTGTCTTAGACATTTCAGGCAGAGCCTTGCAGGAAGAGAGAGGTCTGGATTAAATGACTCCGCAAGCTGGCTCCTTTTCAATTCCAGGAGTCTGTGCCACTATATAGGTTATCAGGGGATCTGGCAGTGACATCTTTCACTCCAGTGACCAGCCGGATTGATTAATTGACATCTCTTATCTGTAACTTGAGAGAGCTATTTCTCTGGTTGAGGATGATTGGGTGGGTGGAAAGTAGGGAGTAGGAAGACTGATTCCCCCCCCCCAAAAAAAAGATATTAAAAATACCAAGTATTTCCATACTATCAATACAAACTAACTAGAAAAGTTCTAAGATTTTTGATACATTTCAAGTGCTAGATTTTACTTAGTAAGACTAACTTCTATAACAATGATTAAAAGATAATGGTAGGGCTTCCCTGGTGGCGCAGTGGTTGAGAGTCCGCCTGCCGATGCAGGGGACACAGGTTTGTGCCCCAGTCCGGGAAGATCCCACATGCTGCAGAGCGGCTGGGCCCATGAACCATGGCCTCTGAGCCTGCGCGTCCGGAGCCTGTGCTCCTCAATGGGAAAGGCCACAACAGTGAGAGGCCTGCATACCGCAAAAAAAAAAAAAAAAAAAAAAAAAAAGATAATGGTATACTACTATATATGAAATAGATAACTAATAAAGACCTACTGTATAGCACAGGGAACTCTATTCAATACTCTGTAATGACTTATATGGGAAAAGAATCTAAAAAAGAGTGGATATATGTATATGCATATAACTGATTCACTTTGCTATACAGCAGAAACTAACACAACATTGTAAATCAACTACACTCCGATAAAACTTTTAAAAAATTAAAATAAGAAAGAGAATGGTTTAATGCCAACAGTGAAATGACATAGAACAGAGGGAAACATTACTATTGACATTCATTTATAATGTTTTTTTACATTGGTGTTACAACTTTAGCAACAATGTAAGAATGTTATTTATGGATACTGCATTAAAATTTATACTATACTTATGTTACTCATCAATAATCATGTTAGAAGGTCCCTAAAGACAAGCTTTCATTAGAAGAGGGATTTTCTAAGTCTTAGAAGTTTACTTTTTATTACTGAATAATATCACAGCTATTGTTTTGAAGGAAAACATTTTTTATTGGTTTTTGGGTGTTTTTTTTTTTTTTGCATTTGTCATGGAATTGTGAAAAGCAATTCAAATTGAGCATTTATATACTGTGGGGATTTCCAACTTTACTAATAGATAATCTCAGTGAAATTTCACATCTTTGTTACAATCCAAAGATAAAGTTTTGAATTCTTCCAGAAAAGGTGGAAAAACTCTGCTTTTATATTCTAAAGTGTTGTAATGTTTTTATTTATTTATTTATCTATCTATCTATCTATTTATTTTAATGGTAGCTGTTATAAAGCTACAACTCATTAGGAGGGTTTTTTATTTCTTTTCATTGAAAGGAAAAATACCTAGTCAAATTTGGAAGGAAATATTGACTACTCTTTACATAATGAGCCTTGAAAGTAAATGTTGCTCTTAAATACATGAAGTGATGATCCACCGCCCTCATAATTAGAAAAAATACAAAACTATGATGAGCTACCATTTTTAAAAATTGAAGTATAGTTGATTTACAATGTTGTGAGATACCATTTTTTAAAACTATCATACTGTCAAAAAAATTTTTTTTAAATGGCTTTCCAATCTGGCTTCAACCTTTTATTTTTTTAAAATTTATTTATTTATGTTTGCTGTGTTGGGTCTTCGTTTCTGTGCGAGGGCTTTCTCTAGTTGTGGCAAGCGCGGGCCACTCTTCATCGCGGTGCGCGGGCCTCTCACTGTCGCGGCCTCTCTTGTGGAGCACAGGTTCCAGACGCGCAGGCTCAGTAGTTATGGCTCACGGGTCTAGTTGCTCCGCGGCATGTGGGATCCTCTCAGACCAGGGCTCGAACACGTGTCCCCTGCATTGGCAGGCAGACTCTCAACCACTGCACCACAAGGGAAGCCCTTAGACTCTCCTTATACTTTCTACGTGGGCTATAATTATGGGTTATAATTAATATTTATAATATGAAAACACACCTCAAAACAATTTTAAAATATCACCCTATGTAAAGACCACAAGTTATTCTTTTCTCCTTCACCTTTAAAGTATGAGGTCTTTGAAGCCAGGGATCCTGTACTCTTTCACCTAGAAGGATAGAATGGGAAAAAAATACACTTAAAAATTATTATTTTAATTATAAAAGTAATATGTGCCATGCATATTTCAAATTTGGTGGTTATGTTAGAATTGACCTTAAGCAAGTACCGATTTATACTTTCACCAACAGTGTATGAGAGTACACATTACAGAGCATATCTCAAGTAGACTATCTGAAGTGTTTTACTCCATCACCTCAGAGAAATAGTCATAAATAAATTTGGCTAAATGATTTAGATGGAAAATAAGAACAACTTACTCTATATAGGTAGAATTCCTAAAGGAAACATAAGATCTCTGAAGTACTCTGAAATGAGTCATTTTGCAAAAGGTTGAGAGTGAAATTTAAATAGCTTCAGTGTAGGAAAAAATGGAGTAGATCATTCTAGAGTGAGGTTATCTGTAATAGAAATTGATTTCCAAAACAGTAACCTACTTTTCAATAGAGCAAACAATATTTCTAAGGTAAAACAAAGGTAATTTGTTCATAATCATCTATTGTGGAGGGCTAAGGTTTGATGCTAGAAAAATTAATACTGGAGGTATTGAAATATGGCATCTGTAAAAACAACTGAATATAAAGAGAATAATTTAAATGCTATGCATAGTTATAAAAAGTAATCTTCCAAATTCTTCCATCAAGTTTTGATCACCAGTTCCAATGTGAGTCATATTGGAGCCTAACGCAAAGGAAAAATCAGTAGTACTGATCCCATCGTTAAAAAAATTTTTGATATTTTGTTCATTATGGATTTTTTTGCACTGATTTTTTAAAAAAATATTGAATTTATATTGATTACTGAGTTTTTTGACACCTCCCTATAGTTTGAACCTAAGGCAAATATCTCACTCACTTCATCCTAGTTCCAGTTCTTTTGATCACCCAAATAATAAAATAATGCTAAAAGAAGAGAAACAAATAATTTAAAGCCTCTCTTAAGCACCATTTTCTCAATGTTTCCAATATTCTATGCAGAGATATTAAAATGAGAAAAAATAGAATTGATGAAATTGCTAAATTTAAAAAAATTCTTACAAGTCAGCAATGTATATATATTTTATCTGTATTTTATATATGAAGAAATTGAGGCTCAAAGAAGTTAGTACTTTGGTTGTGACACACAAAGAACATGAAGCCCAGACAAGATTGAAACCCTCTATCTGTCTTTTATCAGAACCCAAATTCTTTCCAATACACTGGGTTCTTTCTCAGGGAATTAATGACATTTGAATTAAGCCGTGAAAGAAGAGTAGAGATTTGCTAGGAGTAGAAGAAGAGATAAGACATTTCAGGCAGTTGGGGAAATTGTGGATAAAGCCTGGAAGTAATGTCCAGAGGCAGATTTACCAAGAAGCTAAGGAGGTTGATGTGTCATGACTCCTTGGAAGAAAATGTTAATAAAGCTTCTTGATAGGGACTCCAATGACGTGCTCCCCAAATTATTTATTTTCGCAAAATTTGCCCAAGTAAGATGTTTTAACTCCAACCAGTGAAGACTGCTGTGTCTTTCCTTTCTGGCTTTCCCTTCATCACACTTCCCCTTGTGTTAGGTGGCTTTGCAATTGCTTAGGCAGTTTTGGGATCCAGCTTAGAGGTAGTTGATTTGGAGATATGCTATTTTAGGTTTAGTGGGATATATTTACGTGGTTCACAGCCACTCCTATGGTTATTGCTAAGCACTCAGGGTAAGAATAACCTCTCAGCATACTTCAATTGCCTGTTCTACCTGCTCACTTGGCATGGTGGTATGAAGGTGCAAGGCCAGAGGCTAACACAAGATGAGTGGTACCTGGATGGTGGGAATAGGCTGTTAGTGGAGGAGAAACAAGGTTTGCAACATATGGAGCTAGAAGATAGTCTGTGGAAAATTCTTTCAATCATCAGATGAGTAAAATTATAAGTGGAAAATTGAGTTCTCATGAAGAGAGTATCCTTTTGGAAGCAAAAAATTTAAACTGAAGATTCACAAAAGCTTCAAAATATCAAAAACTTTCTCATTAGCTTGGAATGTATACTAAAACTGCCAAAATCATGAAGAAAAGAAAGCATTCATTAGAGCCAAGAAAATTTAGATCATTAAAATGACAACAGAAGAGATAAAGATTATGAGAATCAGGGAACTCCCAAAGAGGAAATGAAAAAGTAGGAGAAATAGAAAATAGTCAAGCAAAATACAATCTGTATAGGCAACAAAGGTTCGCAGCAGTTTCATGTTGATGACTTCATTGACCTTAATAAGGACCGTGGTCTTTTATTATGGCCCTATTGCAAAAAGTAATAATGTCATTCAGTACTTTAATTAAAGAAAATTTTTTCCTTCAAAATTGTGATTCCAATAACATTTATACAGAATCAAACAACATAAAATGGGCAAGAGAGATGTTTCTCAAAAAGATATTTTGAAAAAAAAAGTTTTAAATAGTCATACTCTTATGAGATTCTAGCTAGTTTATGCCAAGGCAAAAAAAAGATCATAAACATTGTTTTGTTTGTAAATTATTTTCAACAAGACAGACATTACTTACACGGGATGGGTTTTCAGACTAAACGAATATATCGAAAGCCCTCAAAAGCTGTGACTATTCTATGGAGCACAAGACAACTATCTTTTCTTAGATTACCCATAAATCAAAAAACAGCTGAGTAAGAACATTCCATATTATTTTGAAGAGCTGAAAAGAGTAGTTGAGGTTATTGCATTTTTAAGGGAACTTTCAGAGGTCATGATGAAACAATAATCATGATTCAATTAACAGAAATTTAATGGGAATCCTAGAAATAATTGTTAAATTTAATTAATTTTTGCATGAGAACTTGGAAAAATGCCCAAAATAGGAAAAAAAAAGTAACAGTTTATGAAGAATGAATAGAAGTAATGGGAAAATATTTATATAATGGAAGGGTTAACAGATAAATAAACCAGAAACCAAATACTACTCCATTAGTTGGCCATTATTGCTCTACTGCTGTTATCAAAAACTCTACGTATAGTTTTAAATTTTTTCACTGACTGAAAACCGGCTTGTGGCTTTATCCAACAGTGTAAAATAACTTTTGGAAATAGTAACCTGTGGTTGAAAACATTCATGGAGTGTTGTCCAACAAAGGTGAGGAAAAGGGCTCCCAACAGCCTTTAAAGAATGTTAATAAGTGTGCAGGATATACACCACATGCAGCTCATTCCTTTAATCTGGAAGAGAAAAAGCTGCTTCACAGTTGTTAACCACCTCGGCATTTTACAACAGTTATTTTCATTTCAGGTTCCTCTCACAAATGGAGTATTTTACATAAACATATCAACATGGATTAAAAAAAAAGTCTAAGAGTAATATAATGGGTTATCCATTATAAAGCTGTTCAAGCTTTACAACATGGGTCAAGGATATTTTACAGACGCTAAAATATATTTTCAAAGATTTGGAAGAAAAACCCCAACACACAAGAAAAACCAAAAATCTTATTCAAAAAATTGACAACCAGCAAATACATCATTATAACTGTAATACAGAAAGACACTTTGAAATGCTTCTATATTTAAGAAATTGCAATCACCTTATTTGAATTACATAAAGGGGACCATCTTTCTTCATCTTTAAATCTATTTATAAACAACTGAGAAAAAATTCAGATAAAAAATTAATGGAATATGAAACAAAAGTGGAAAAGGTAAGCAATTAAATTAATAGAAATTGTTCTGACATCAAGAAGTATTTGCAACAAAAAAGGTGTCAAATCATCACCAAAAGCAGGAATTCACTAAAGAAAGAGATACATTTCAAATAGAAGTGATGAATAGGTTCTTGGATTGTTTGATAATGCAATTAATGAGAGGAAGGGATCATATGAACACACTGGAAAACGATTTAAAACTCTTTTTGATTAGACACAAAATGATTACTTTGAAAAAAGTAATATAAAACTCATAATGTGCTATTACAACAAGGACATCAAGAATGAGTAATAACTGCTATTGATTCAAAGAATATTTTCAATTAATTACTGCACAAAGAAACATGAAAACCCTGACATCTTACAATGCCTATATGAAAAAACTAACAATCTGATAGTAATTTTCCCACACTTGACAGCCATTCTTAAGATTCACATATCGGGCTTCCCTGGTGGCACAGCAGTTAAGAATCTGCCTGCCAGTGAGGGGGCCTGGGTTCGAGCCCTGGTCTGGGAAGATCCCACATGCCGCAGAGCAACTAAGCCCATGAGCCACAACTACTGAGCCCGCGTGCCGCAACTACTGAAACCCATGTGCCTAGAGCCCATGTTCTGCAACAGCAAGAGAAGCCACTGCAATAAGAAGCATGCGTACCGCAACAAAGAGTAGCCCCCACTCGCCGCAACTAGAGAAAGCCTGTGTGCAGCAACGAAGACCCAACACAGCCAAAAATAAATAAATAAATAAATTTATTTAACAAAATAGTACCAAAACCATGAACTACTTAGATATAAACTAACAAAAATATGCAGGATCTATATGCTGAAAACTTATAAAGTAATGATGAAAGAAATCAAAGAAGATCTAAATAGATGGAGAAATACTCTGTCCTTGGATTGGAAGACTCAATATTGTTAATATGCCAATTTTCCTCAAAATAATATATATATTCAATGCAATCCCAATAAAAATTACAGCAAATTTTTTTCTAGAAATTGATACATTTACTTAAAACTTCATATAGAACTAGGATAGCCAAAACAATTTTTAAAAAGAGCAAAGTTGGAGGACTCACACCACCTCATTTACTTACTGTAAAGGTAGAGTAGTCAAGATGGTGTGGTAAACAGCAAAAATATAGAAAGAAGAGGGAAATAGACACACAAATATATAGTGAACTGATTCTTGACAGAAGTGCAAAGGCAATTCAATGAAAAAAGATAATCTTTTTAACAGTTGGTGCTGAAACTGTTTGACATCTATATGCAAAGAAAAATTTTAAAATGAACTTCAACTCGTATCTCACACATTATATATAAAATTAACTCACTATGGATCATAGACCTAAAAGCAAAACCTTAAAGCATAAAACTTGTTGATGAAAACTTAGGAGAAAATTTTCGTGATCTTGGGTTAGATAAAGATTTCTTAGATATGATACTAAAGGCACAACCCATAAAAGAAAAAAAATGATAAATTCCCTTCATTAAAATTAAGAACTCATGCCTTTTGCAAGACACTTAAGAGAATGAATAGACAGGCCACAGACTGGGAGAAATATTTGAAAGCCACATATCTGAAAAGGAATACCCAGAATTTATAAAGAATGCCCAAAACTCATTAATAAAAAGACAATGTCATTTAAAGATGCGCAAATTTTTTGAACAGATAATTTCCTGAGTATGACCTATTTGGTGAATGAAGAGAAAACTGTACACCTGCTGTGTCCACAAAGGTAGCACATGGAGATGGTGTGGGCCCTGAATACACTGCACAGGAAGTTGGCCTTTATCTTGGAGAGAAATATTGGGTCTGATTTCAGTATTGCCATAGCATTGGGACTTTCCTAGAACATATGTATATATAAAGAAAACTACTGCTTTTGAATATATAGTCTAAAGTGAAGTTCCTTTTACATTATAGCTAAAAAATATTCTTAAGCTTTTAAGTTGTTCACAATTCAGCTGCATACAGAGTTGCACGGAATCTTATTTATATATACATATGTTATAGATGGAATAATTTGGCTTGAACAAGAAGTTTGGTTTAGTGTCTACTGTTTGGGAAAATTAGCTCTTAAGCTTTATAAGAAATGAATTGTATAGTTAGGATTTCCAGTTGTCTAATTTCAGAGGTTTGTCAAGCAAATCAATCCTATGTTTTTTCTCATGTATTGGTTCATGCCTCACAGTGGCAAGTCTTTTCTTCTATCTTTATCTTCAGTTTTTTCTCCTTCCTCATTTCTCAGACCTTTGTCTTTCATTTCTCACATCTCTTTTTCATTCTTCCTTCAAGCTTTTGCAATCTTTTTTCAAATCCCTGGCATTTCTCAATTCTCTGTTTTTATGACATCTTTTTTTTTTATACCCAGTCTCCCATTGGTGATCACTTGTAAATCATCATGACTTAATATTTTTCCTGTTAGCTACTGCCTACACATGTTTTACTAAGCTCCTCAGGCCAGAAAATTTGTCTTCCATATTTTATGCTTTGTAAAATCCCATGTACTCTTATGACTCCTATTAACAATAAATCTCAGTATGAATTAGCTAAAGCTACATCTTCCTTGTTTTATGTGTAAGCTTTACATGCATACAAGTGAAGACTCAAGTTTCATTAGCTCCCTGATTTGTCATGTGTGGCATTATTTTTCAGGTAGCATTAGAATGCCATCTTTTAGAATTACTGGGCAGCAAGCCAATAATTTATTTTAGCTTAGTTTATATATATATTTTTCCAGAACAAGCAAAGTTTTTTTTTTTTTTCTTTTTCATTTTAAGAAGGAAATGTTCCTTTCTTTTTCAGTAACTAGATTGAGCTCACATGGAACTATCTACATGCCAGGATACTTTGTGTTCTAATTTTAAATTATGCTTTTCAGACACAAATGGTCTCTGGAATTATGCATTATTTATGATAATGGATGAATCTTTAATGTTAGACTTGATAAATGTCAATCTTTATTTTCAGTTATTTCACAGCAATCTAGCCTTTATTTCTTCTTTCAATTTTTTATTTAGCATGCATTTGCTTCCAGAGCATGGGCTGGACGAATCTAAATGTGAAGTGAGCAAACAGGTTGAGGAGCTGCAGTGTTCCTTCTGCTGCACCGCAAGCTCTTGGCTTTTGTTGCTGTGCTTTCCCCGCCTTGTCGTCCCTCTCCTCCCAAGTAATATCAATCTACGAAACCCAGCTTCAGAGGCAGCTGAGAGTAGCTTCAAGTGCCACCTTCAGTAGATATACGTGCATTTTTAGTCTGGATTCTAAAAGGTGAAGTGATCTCAGCTATAGGACTTGAGTAGTGTGACCTCCCTAGTATCATCCTACTTCGAGTAAAGGCTTACTTGATGAGCCAAAAAGATTTTTGCTTAATAAGAAAGGTGTGTATTAATTTTCTTTTGCTGCCATAACACATTACTGAAACACTCGTATCTTAAAACAACACTCATTTATTATCTCGCAGTTTTGTAGATCAGAAATCCAGGCATGTTGTGGCTCATCTCGAGTAACGGCATGTGGTTAGCCTGGTGCGGGGCCCAGGCACGGCAGTATCTGCCTCCTGTGTCCCCCAAGGATGCACAAGCACAGCCTGGGGCTAGAAAGGTCACTGTAGAGGCTGGTTCTGGATGGAACCTGGTCCCCTCCTGGTCCACACGTGTGCCCTCCAACCTGAACATGCCCTTCAAGGCCCAGTCCCTGGAGCTCGGGGTTGCCTCTTTTACATCCGTAAAAGGCCTTCACAGCAGGACTATTGTTTTACTGGCTAACCAGGGGATGGGAATCTTGGAGGGCCATCTTTAGAATTCTACCTATTATAACGTATGAGACTCATATGATGAAAATGAAAAATGTTTTTGGAAAATACATGAGGACACTTGAACAAATGTAGAGTTATACAACATTCCAGAAAGGGAAGGCTCATGTGGAAGGATATTATTCTCCCTGAAATTAATACATACAGTTTAAGAAATTTTAATAAAAATCTATAGCGACATCCATATGGATGAATCTTAACTTTGATTAAAAACATTCAAGACTTGAAAAAAACCTTACTCTATGATTCTATTTACATAGAGTTGAAAGACAGGCATAAGCTATATTGTTTGATTAATTAGTCAATAAAACTATAAAGAAAAACAAGAAAGTGAATATGTTAATAATCATGACAGTGGTTATTAACCCTAGGTACTTGGGGGTTATAAGGGAAGGGGCACTTTGGGGCCTTTTGGGATGTTGATAATGTTCTACTTTCTGACCCAGTGGGGGTTACATGAGTGTTTAGGTTATATTCTGTTTAATGAACTATTCTGTGTGTTTGCTGTATTTCCCATCACAAAAAATAATTTTAGAGGCTTCCCTGGCAGTCCAGTGGTTGAGGCTCCACACTTCCACTGCAGAGAGTGTGGAGTGTGGGTTCAATCCCTGGTAAGGGAACTAATATTCCGCATGCCACGTGGCACAGCCAAAAAAAAAAAAAAATTCTAATCTTCTCTTTTCCCCCCATACTTTCTGATTCTTCCTCTACATCTACAGTACCTCATAGAGAAATAGAGATGTTACAGTGACACTAACAATTCAGTCTTTAAAAACAAAACGCTTACAAAGTAGGTTCTTGAGAATAAAAAAAACTTTGCTGAGAGTGAAACATAGCATTTGAACGTATTTCTCTCCCAACCCTGGCCAGATTAGCTAAAAGAAACCTCTGAACTGGGAGGGGTATATGGAGCATGACACGCATAACACCTTCCCCTGGAAGGGAAGGATGAGGTTTGATAGGAGTGGCAGAAAAAGAGAGCATCGGAATAGGCTGAGCACCATTTCAATGGACAGGGCGGGAGGCCTGGGCTAGAAGCCAGGAAAGCTGTTATCATACCAGCCTGCCAGGGCTGCCTGCTGCCTACATTTGCATCATACAACAAAGGACACCAACTCTTCTCTGAACTGCCTGGTGGAGGGCCTAGGACACCTCTGCCATAGATGGTGAAATCTTGGACAACCTGGTACTGTACCATCTTCCTTTCTCCAGTCCTCCCATCCCTAGAGATTTTAGTCTGCAGGGCCCAAGAGTCTATATTTTAATAAGCACTTAGGATAACTCTCATGCAGGGGGCCTCTGGCACTGGTGTACCATTGCCCAGAGAAAACCACTGAGAGGAAGAATCACCGGTGGCACTTGTTAAAAATCCAAATTTTGAGGCTTCATACTAGACATGTATAATCAGAATCTATAGGGTAGAAGCCTGAGAACTTGTTTTCTTCAAAATGAAGTCCCCAGGTAATTTGAAAGGAAGTTTGGGAAACAGCTCTAGAGACTTCTTTTTCTTTCGTTTTTCCACAATATTTATAATATTTGCATTTTGAAAAAATAAGTACCTTGTGGAAAAGAACATATTACAAAACGTAAAATACTTTTTCTCCAGCCCAGACTTCTCCTCAGTGCTGCAGACCCATAGATGTTTACATGACATCTCTCCTTGAAGTCCCGAAAACATCTGAGACTCAACATGTTTCAATTGAAATCATCATCTTCCCCCAAATCCGACTCTCCTTCAGTGTTCCCCACACCTCAGTGAGCATTGTTATCCACCCACTGGGCCTGCCAGAAATCCCATCATTTCTGACTCCTTCCTCTCCCTCAATCCCCATTCATTCCACTCTGCCTTATCTAACTCCATTCCCAAGACCTCCTATTTCACTTCCTAAATCATTCCATTTTCTGCACTCGTCTCCATCTCCTTGTGCCCATCCCAGTCCCCTTGAACTACTTACTACCAATGCTAACCATGACCCATAGGTCCTAACTGGTCCAAGGCTGATCCTGTTCACGTTCCCACACTGCATCTGGAATGATCTTTTCAAAACACATATCTGATCAGGTCATATCCCTTCCCCACTTTGCTCTGAAGAAAAAGATGAAGGTTCTCAGTATGGCCAACCAAGTTCTGCTTAGTTTGGTCTCCCTGCAAACTATGCTCTAGCCACAATGGCCTCCTTTCAGTCCCTCAGATTTGCACTGTTCACTTCTGACAAAATACACGATGTTCCCTGTTTCCTTTTCTCCTTTCTTCAGTCTCTCAGCCTTCAGATCTCTCTTCCAGGAGACCTCCTCAAGCACGCCTTACCTAACTTTTCTGACCAGATCAGTGAGTGACCCTAATGTAAGCTCTCAGAGCACCTATCTCTTGCAACTTTCATTTATTTATCTAAATAAATGTGGCTCACTTATTTTTTGAATTAGACATTTTCGAATTCCTTTGCCTAGAATAGTTTGTTTCCTTGCTCATCTTCTCTCTTGTTTGATTTCACTTCCTTAGAACCTATTCCAGAACAATTTTTAGGATGAATATTTGGACTCAACTGAAGAACCACCTTCATTGGCTTTCCCACATCCCCTCTGGCTCTTGTTGCCTAATGATTTTCCAATCTTTTGAAATTTGCCTCTACCACAACACTTATTTACCTTATATTGTATTTTTTTGTTGTTTTCTTGAAGGTTTCTCTCACTAGCATCAGTTGCTTTAGGACAGCTGTTTTACTTATCTCTGTATCCCTAGCACTTAACACAGGGTCTTGTCCTCAGTAAATATTTGGAATGACCGTTGTAGCTTGTAGTACAGCCATATAGTGCATATGCTGATTTCTCTGCTTCTAATGTCTTCCCTCACTGTGCCTACAAACTCTTACCACTTGGTAGAGGCAGTGTTAGCATTACCTTCAACGATATATGTATAATTTTTCTACTTTTCAGTTTCTTCATTTGAATACTGATACCTTAAAACGTTGCTGGGAGGATTAAAAAAGTTAATTATTTAATACTCTTCTCTCTCCCCTTGCCAGGCCAAATCTCTTCTCTTGTAGATCAATTACCTAGGGAATTTTGTCTCAGGATTAGGTTTTTGGAATCTCTTGCACCCAGTTAGCTCTTTCCTGTTTCCCTCTCCTGTTTTTGTCCCCTTTACAGTAGATCTTGATGGCTCAATTAAAACTAGAGAACAGGGACTTCCCTGGTGGCACAGTGGATAAGACTGCACTCCCAATGCAGGGGGCCTGGGTTCGATCCCTGGTCAGGGAACTAGATCTCTCATGCATGCCGCAAATAAGGAGCCTGCATGCTGTAACTAAGGAGGATGTGAGCCGCAACTAAGATCTGGTGCAACCAAATAAATAAATATTAAAAAACCCCAAAAAACTAGAGAACAAATCATTAGCAAGTAGAAAACATTTCTTCCTTGTTCTCTTAGGAAAAGAGATTGTCCTGAGGTGAGGAGATTCATCTGCAAAACTGCACAGGCCTTTTTTTTTTTTTTTAACATATACATGTTATCTATTCTCTTTCAAATTCTTTTCACATTTAGGTTGTTATATAATATTGAGCAGAGTTCCCTGTGCTATACAGTAGGTCCTTGTTGGTTATCCATTTTAAACATAGCAGTGTGTACATGTCAATCCCAAACTCCCTAGCTATCCCTCCTCCCCCACCCTTCCCCCTGGTAACCATTAGTTTGGCCTCTAAGTCTTGCACAGGCCTTTTTTTTTTTTTTTTTTTAAAAAAAAAAAAACAACTTTGAAAAAGCAAAGGCTGAAAAAACAAAATGATTAAATTTCCATACCAGAATAGGTGAAATGTTTCATTTTCTTTTAGATTTGTAAAGTGTCTGACCCAGAGTACCAGAAAAAACTTTGGTTCCCTTCCCTTCTTTTCAAGTTTACAAAGCTATAACTAAAGATTTTAGCAGTTAAGCAACTCTACAGTGAATTATCTGGTAGCTTCCAGTATAATAAATTATTCTTACCAACTAGATACTATGCTCACTTTCTTTTCTTACTTTACCTGTTTGGTTGTCAAAGTTTAAACGTAGCATATTAAAACGATTATACTCTTTAAAAACTATGGACACTTTTCATTATTTTAAAATGTGTATGTAACTAAATAAAATAGAAAAATGTTTGCACACAGGGGTAAAATGGGACAAAAGCTTTTACTGAGGTTTCTCTACCCTTCTCCAACATTACCTTGTGTGGTTCAAGTACCATTTGTTATTTAGACTTGTCATTCCCAGTTGACTAGGAGATTTAACACTCTTTAGCCAATGTTTCACATCTGAGGCAAATAAAACCTAGGTGGTTTATTCGTGGGCCTAGTACCAGGACCTGTGTAGGGAGTGTTCTTAAGGTAAGAGATAGAAAACTCAGCTTATGTTGTTATCCACAAGTTTGAAATCAACATCCTTGGACATTCGACGTTTACCACACAATGGTAAGCGCCCAGATATCAAATGACCCTTTTTGGCGTCCAAGAGTCATAAAAGCCTCAAGCGCTCCTGGAGTCTAGGCTGAATTTCTCCACTGGCTTGTTTGGGAACCCGTCTCTTCTAAGCGGTGTAGCATTAACTTGCTCTGCTGCCGGTTGGATGGCAGCTGGTCGGGCACTCTTCAGGGCGGACTCCTTTCCAGGTGCATCCATCTCCACCCAAGCGCACTCTTCTCTCCCGCGGCGGTCTAGGACCATCAGGACCAATTTCGGGGTTTTCTTTCGCCTGTAAGACTTGGCAGAACGGGCTCTAAAAGAAAAGAAGGAGGCAGAGGAGGAGTAAGAAGTAACTGTACTGTTAAGAGTCATAATAAATGACAGTCCACCTGTGAGACGCGAAGACGAGCACCCTATTTTGCTGCAGAAGCCACAGGGACAGATGTCCTCGGGCCAACCGCCGGCCTCGCCCCTCAGCTGCCCGCCCCGGTCACGGTTACGTGACGGGGGAGCGCCGCGCGCCGGCTGCGGCGCCGATTGGCCGGCGGCGGGAGCGCGGGGTTTGATGGGAAGTTGGCTGAGCCCATCGCTCTGTCAGTGGCGGCTGCTGCTTGCTCCGGAGGCGGGCTGCGCTGTGGCGGCCGAAGCTGGCAGAGCTGGGCGCCAGCGCCGGGCTTTGCCCGCTTCTACTTGAAGGTAGAGGGATCAAAATGAGGGCCGTTGGAAGGGTTCGGCAGAGGGGAGATGCGCTGAGCTTTTCCCTGGGAAATACGCTTCGGGTTCCCCCGCTTGCCTCTCCCGGGCGCCTCCGCCCCATGCCGAGTGGCCTACGAGCTCTGCGGCGGCGGCTAGTTGAGCTGCTGCCCGGCTGCGTGCTGATCCTGTCTCGCCCCCTGATCCCCTTGGTTTCCCAGCACAGTGGCAGGGATGGCTCTGGAGTGCTGGAGACCCCTTTCTGTTTCCCGAGGGGAGTTGGTTCCCCAGCCTTTTCTCGGAGATTCGGGGCGGGGAAGGCGGGCAGTGACTGGGTTGAGCTGAGCATCGTCTCTTTGGCCCACCTCCCTGTTCGGTCGAAGGGTCAGAAAGTCCTGCACTAAGCCATCGCTTTGAGTGGGTTCTACCCTTGTCGTCTTTTGCTGAGTTGTGCGGAGGCGCCACGAGTTGGTGAGATCGGGAGGGACCGAAAACTGTCAGTGTCACGCTGCTCGGCCCAGGCGTGTGGGCGTGGATTGTATGCTGCTTAGAGAAGCCTCTCTTGGACTGTAGTCCTTTTTTGAGCAATGGTGGGGTGGAGGGAAGGGCCAGATTGCGTGGGTGTCATAGGCATGGCAGAAGGAGAAGAGCAAATCTAAACTACATCATAGTTTTAATTCTTGAATACAGTGTAAGGGAATTGAGAGAGAGTTGGGATTGGTGCACGCAGTTTTGCTGATGGTGCCCTCACTCTACTAAGTAAAATTTGTGACTCACTGAATTTTCCATGTTCCGCTTTTCCCAGTAGGCTTCTGGTTTGTGGTGCCTAGTGTCGACTTTCTTCTCCTTTCTCAGTGGCCTGGGTGTCACCATTGACAAAATTGTCACCACACAAAATTCAACAGCAGTTTGTGTGGATGTGAGTAAACTTGGTTTTAGGCATATGTTCAAACTGGCAGGGAATGCTAATCTCTTGTCTTCAACAGCCCCCGTAGTTTCATTTTAGGAGGACTAAGTTGATTTTCAACACATTTTTTTAAACATTTAAAATTAGAATTTCAAGTTTCTCCGTCATCTACTGGCATCAACCCATTGCTGTTAAAAACCTTAGTGTTTACATATTATTAACTTGAAAGAATAAAAAAAGGAAGAAATTATATGGCTTACAACAGGTATGATTTATAGGAGAAATCTTTACAATCAAATAGTCATTTTTTGGTAGTATTTAGTTCAGAATGAGCATTGACTTACCATGAAGACCAGAACTTAATCATTGTATAATAAAAGTGCTTTTAGAGATGTAATTCTTTTCAGTAATTTTATTTTTGAGCAGTAAATGTGGTAGTTTGGGATATTTCAGAATTGTCTTTTCTGTTAGGATATTTGAAAGTTAGAGTTATAGAACAAACACTTTTAATCTCAAATTGAATTGTCCAGTGTGTTATAGAGGTACTGTTGATGGTGACAATAGTTTCTACTTAAGTTTGGAACTTGATAAACATAAAACTAAACTTCCTTTGCTGTTAAAGTTTATTTTAATGTAAGAGTCTTCAGAGTATTTTGTTTTATTTTTTATACTGGAGAAAATGAGAGCAATACAATTTCAGTTAAAATACAAACTAAATTTATTTTCCAATTTTAAAATTATGAAACAGTTTCTTTATAAGAAGTTAGAAAGAAATGTGTTCCATATGAGAAGTATTGCCGTACTACATGTGCTTTCTGGTAATAGTAGTAATAATGTCTATAATTTATTATACACTTATTTCATTACCAAGTGATATATAATTTCATTTAACTCATGCAGCAATTCTGTGAAGTGTAGATGTAGATATTTTCACCGCTTTACAAATGCTGAACTGAGGCTTAGAGAGTTTAGTTTATACAAGATCACGTAGCTAGTATGTGGTTGAGTCATATTTTGAATCAAGACCTTTTTTATTCCATTATTTCAATATGACTTGAAGTAAGCTCAAAATTTAAGAATAACACATCCCAAGATTTCAAATTCTGACACCTAACCCTGAGTGTGAATAGCAGTTAATAGAAAACATTCAAATAATATGGTGGGTGTTATTATTTAGTGAAAAACACATTAGATGCACCCAGCTCTTAAGGTCATGTCAGGTCCCATAGTGATAGCAGAGTGGAAAGAGACTCTTTATACACGTTCACGGAAGATTTCTTGGAACAGGCCACTTGAGATTGAACAATCTGTCCACTCAAGAGCAAGCAAATTGATTTATGCTTCAGAAAGAAATGCTAGTTATTTGATTCCCATGTATTTTCCATGTGTTGAAAGGAAGCAGAGATGGACTAGAAAAGGGCAGCAACCACAGCAGTAAAAACAACCATTTGTATCGAGAAATTAGTATGTGTCAGGCACTGTTGTAAGTACTTTAGAATACATTATGTTGTAAGCTTTTCAACATTTGAGAGGGTTCTTAACTATCGCTCTTTTGCAGATGAAGATAATGAGTAACTGAGAGGTTAATTTATTTATTTGCCCAAGGTTTCATAGTAATGGGCCACAGGAATTGGAGTTAAGATGTTCAGGTGGCAAGGAGGGAAAAAGTGTTTGGAAATAGAAGAGGTATGAAATTAAAGTTGTAGAGAAATAGTTGATTTATTTAATTTTGTTATGCTTTCGTATCTGTTGGAAAGTACTACTTATACATGTGTATTATAGTAAATCAGGCGTCCCTAACAAATACCAGAATTTGATAGAAAAAAAGTTGGGACAATGAGGGTTGATTGGCTTTTTGATTATGAACCTGAAAGGATGAATATGGCATTTAATGACTATTACCATAGTGTGTTGTTCTAGAGGACAAATTTAGAAGCACAATTCTCTGCTGCAGGGATCTTATGTAATTTGTTTCATTAACATCAAAACAATTCTCCAAGCAAATAATTGATGTCAAAGTTGGTATTAATTGTAATATTATGCATACATTTCATATTACATGAATTTTAAAAGTGACGTGCAGTAAACAAGTAGAGGCAGTACTTGCAGACTTCTAGCACCAGTTCTGCCCCTAGCTGGACCTGCATGATTTTGGCATGTCCTTTAGCTTCTCTTCCATGCAGATTTAAGCATTCAGATTTAAGCAAATGAAGGAATTGGGCTACATGATAAACTGTACTAACCCTGTGTCTTATGTTTATGACTTTCCACTTCAGTAGCTCTGTTTACCAGCTATTTGAGAATGTCTGAGGTGCTTTTATATGTTTTATATATAAATATTCCAATCTAATCTACAGAAAGACTTAATTTCTGATTTTGAGTTATTAGAAGTAACTTGTTGCTTTTTTTTGCCTTTTTTATTGAGCTGTAATTGATTTACAATATCATATAAGTTTCAGGTGTATAACATAGTGATTTACAATTTTTAAAGATTATACTCCATTTATAGTTATAAATGTTGGCTATATTCCCTGTGCTGTACAATATATCCTTGTAACTTATTTGTTTTATACATAGTAGTTTGTATCTCTTAAGCCACTACCGCTAACTTGTTGCTTTTTAAAAAATCAAAACTAAAATACTGGGTCTGGCTCTGTTACTTACTGTCTTTGGGAACTTAGCAAATTACTTCACTTCTGTAGACTCAGTTTTGCCATTTGTAAAATAGAGTGATGGTAGTATCTAAATGATAAAATTCATGAAAAACATTTGTTTTAGGGCCTGCTAGAAGATTAAGTCCTTACCAAGTGTTTAAATGATATTATTGTTGTCATTACTTTCAAATATTAAAAATTCTGATTTGTGATAGCTATAAACTGTTTCAAACCAAAATGTGTAGGTCAGTTGTGTACAAAACACTGTGCTATACACCATACATAGTGGTGTATAGCACATGCATTCATCGTATACATGGGATAATGTATACTTTGAGAATATACAGGGCTTCCCTGGTGGCGCAGTGGTTGAGAGTCCGCCTGCCGATACAGGGGACACGGGTTCGTGCCCCGGTCCGGGAAGATCCCACATGCTGCGGAGCGGCCGGGCCCGTGGGCCATGGCCGCTGAGCCTGCACGTCCGGAGCCTGTGCTCCGCAATGGGAGAGGCCACAACAGTGAGAGGCCTGCATACAGGAAAAAAAAAAAAGAAAATATACAAGTTAAGTGGTTCATCTGAATCTTCCCTTCCCAGCCACCTTTCTTGGTGATTTTTAGCATCTTAAGGTTTTAAGATCTATTTAATGTCTTAACTCAGAAATTTATACTTTTATTCATTAAAGTTCCTGGATTTCCTACAACCACACTTTAGAAATTTGAATACCGATTTACTATTGAAGGATTAATAATATTTAGATTGCAACTTAAATGTGGCTTATAACATTGATTACATTTATAAACTTCAGAAGTTTTCAGTACAGATTATAGGTATTTCTGTTGGTAAAAATCACTTTGTGTGTTTCATAATTAGACTTTTTTTACTTCTCTAACCAAGAAAGTCAAGATAGGCATGCCTGATGCTAATTCCAACCTAAAAATAGTATTGCAGAGTGAATGTACTTACTTTGTGCTGGCATTATTTTGTGATTACATTTATGAGTTTAAAAAAATGTAAGAATTATGGCCTAACTTTTTTTAGGTGGAAATGAAGCAGTTTTATACATTGGTAGTATATAACTGTAACATGGTAAAACTATGTAAGTTTGAAAATATACTTTCACTGTTTCAGTTTAAAAGAATTAAAAATTATATAACTATTGACTGGTAAATTGATTTAGGATATAATATTGCTGATACATTTTTATATGTATGGTAATATTTAATACATTTGAGAGTCATAGAAAAACAACTAAAAAAGGGGATATGAGATACAGCTAGCTGACATGACAGTTTAACTTGAGGGACGTAGACACAATTTCAGAAAGAAATGTTTATTTGGGTGTTGAACGGTAGTGAACAGACCGGAAGTCTGAAGATAGAGTGGCTTTGGGTAATGTTTCTTCTGAGCTATTGGGTGAATCACTAAACTTCTTTCCACTTAATTTTCTTGTCTGTAAAATGGTAATAATAAAGGCTATCCTGTGAAAAGTGGTAGTATTATTAACTTTAATATACAGAAAAGAAAATTATGGCTCAGAAACGTTAAATGATATGCTCACTGTCACAGGTAACCTTATAACCCTTATTTTCTTACTCAAAATCCTGTTGGCTTTCTATTATTGTAAGGTGATATTATTCTAAACATTGTAGAGCACCCCTAGTTCCAAATAACTAGTTTAGTTGGGAGACAGCTGAATGATAGAAATGCAGTACAGCAGAATTTTTCTTAGAAGAACAATATAGGGGACCTACTTTAAGGAACAGAAAATTGCAAAGTGGTATGAATATATACTTTTAAAACACCTTGCTACTTAAAAAGTCTTTCCAGCTTTATTTTCACTTTTAAATATGTTTTGGCTTGGAAGAAAGGAATTTTTAAAAGGTGGGCTGTCTGCAAGACTGTTTGAATTAAAATTCCACATAAGTGGAGTCCAAATAAATTAATATTTTATAGTATTTTTGGGTAGTATTGCAACATCTAAATTTTATAGTGAATATGCTGTATATTTAACTTAAATTTTTAAAATAATTGCTTTATTTCTAGCTGTGAATTCCTTTGGACAACTGATGATATTTATCATTGTGCCCAGTTTCTACAAATAAAAAAATGGGTGGATTATTTTCTCGATGGAGGGTAAGTTACTTTTCTTTACAGCCAGTTCTTAGTCTAATATAAAAGTGTCACATAAAGCTATTTGTAAGGGTCTCCTTTGTGGTGTAGACTTGAGTAGTGGTTTAATATTATCCCTAACTCTATTTAATTTTTTTTCTTTCTTCTCTTATGAGTTATTTTTTTATTTGGACTTTAATGGTTCTACTTGCTGTATAGGTGTCTGATGTCTCTGTTTAACAGAATTATTTCACGTTGACCTATGAATTATTTTTATTTCTCTGTTTATACATTTGTGTACAAATGGTTATCTTTTCTTGTTTTCATACTGCCTAAATTTCAATCTTACTTGAAAGATAGTTGAAATTAAGTATTCTATACAATATTTATGTTTTTATAGGCTATATCTTTTTGCTTAAAGCTTGTCACAAATATTTACTAAAGTCACACTAGGTATACTTTTAGGAATTAATAGGTTAAACAAAATTAAAAATATAGTTTGATTTTATTGGCTAAGTCTTTAGAGGAAGTATCTCAAATTTAGAGCTGTAAAATATAAAATATTCTGGTCAATGCTCTTCTCTAATATAAGAGGAGGTAATGTAGTCTAGGACAACTACTTTGCTTATTTTTTGACTCCTTTTTACCATAACAATGGAGTCTGGCAATACTTGGTACACAATTTAGTTTTTGACCTATTGCTGGAGATGCTTTGTTTTGGATTGGCATTACATTGACACCCTCCACCCCCCTTTAAAACCTTATTAAAGTTCTGCCTGAGAATCAAATTTATCTATTCTTCCTTTGTCTTTCTTGTTAGGTTGAACCATATGAAACTGCCAGTTTTGACTACATAAACAGCAATTGCATATGGTTCAACCTAATATTAACAACTCCTGCTGGCCCTACAATGAATTGATAATCATTACCCTCTTAGATGGTTGAGTATATAATTGGTAATTACTTTTTTCAAATGTTGTATGAGGCATTTTGGCTGGTTTTTATTCTAGGTGATATAAAAAATATCTTTGACAAACAAGCTCTGCAATAGTGAAGTATTCTTAGATGCCCTTTAAAAATCTGATATTCAGAAAAGTACTTTAGGAATTCAGAATGAAGGTAGCCTATTGATTTTCGACCTCCAGAGTCCTAAGTGAACTTTAAGCAATAGTAAATCAGACCATATTTAGTCTTGAATTTTTAAATAGAATTTATAATTATAATAATTTAATAGAATTAATAATTTATAATAACTTAATAGAATTCTTTTGAATAATCATATCTAAGAAAATTTTTCTTGGAGGAAAATTTAAACAAATTTTCTCTTAGTAAAAGTATGTTTTATTGGGGTTGGTTAAGGATGGTAAAAATTGAGCTATCAGAGTTGAAAGTACTTCTAGGACTAAAAATTTAAGTTAAGTAGGTACATCTTATTTCTTTAGTCTTGTGTAATTTTGTTTATAGTTATAATTTTTATTTAAGTCTAAATCTCATTTGTAAAAAGACAGGAATACATATTGCTTAATAACATTGAAAAAACTTAATTTTGGATTAAAATGTTCTTGTATGATTATATGAGTCAAAGTGTTTCTAAGTTAGCGATAACAGGTTTTAATGCTGTCTCTTATTTCTGTTTCTATAACAGACAAAACCTTCAACTGTAGAGGTTCTGGAAAATATAGATAAGGTATGTTCTTTGGCTCTGGGGTGTTTTAATTCATTTTAGGTGTTACATAAATATTATTTTAGTACATATTACTTTGGAGACTAGATCTGGTATGGGAATTTAGAGGTGATATAGAGTAAGCCTGAGAACTTCAATGTTAAAATCCAAAGTCTATCAGTGACCTAAGAAGTCTGTGTCAGGTAATAGTGAATGTTAGAATGAAATTTGATCTACAGCATGGTGTAAATCAATGTTACAGATAGGACAAAGTAGATTATAAAATAGTCTGCAACTATTTGTATCAGTTTGCAAACTTCACAGCTTTTTATACTTTCTATCATAAAAAAATGGTTATTCTTTGAGAATATTGAGAGTGATGAATGGATTGAAAGAATCTAGTATGGGTCACTGTTTCAATTTTTATTAATTCTTTTTATAGTCAGAGTTTTTTTTTTAGGCCTTATACAGGGAGAATTATTACTTGTTTGACTTAACAAAGACTATTGATGCCAATTTTATACCTCTGATCTTTGCTAATTTGATAGGTTATCAAACATTATTTTTAAATATCTTAATTTTTAATTTAAAAAAGATTTGTCAAATCATAATAGACATTTTTCATATGTTTTAACTTCATTTTTAATTTTCTTTTTCATATTATGTTCTGTTTAAAATATTAAGGTATTATGTTTCATTGAATTTTTAAGAGTTCTTTATAACCTCTCATGTAAAAATTTTTTTACCATTTTAATTTCTTTATGAATTTGATTTAATAATACATAATAACTTTCTCTTCACAGGAAATTCAAGCATTGGAAGAATTTAGGGAAAAAAATCAGAGATTACAAAAATTATGGGTTGGAAGATTAATTCTCTACTCTTCAATTCTCTATCTGTTTACATGTTTAATTGTATACTTATGGTACCTTCCTGATGAATTTACAGCAAGACTTGCCATGACACTCCCATTTTTTGCTTTCCCATTAATGTAAGTAAAATGTTCTTTTTGTTGACTTTTCCTGACTAGATAGTTTTAATATAGTCAGTTTCTTTTTATTATGAAATAATAATGTTTCAGAGTGAATAAATTTGCATTTTTTGCAGTTTGAAAACTGTTTCTTTAAAAAGTAGAACAATTGTTTTAAACCTTTATTTATAATCCAACATACTTGAAGAATATGACCCAGTGACATTAGTAATAATGGCTCTGTACGGTAATCTTTTGTGATTCTCTAACACATGTTCATGCTCCCTAGGAGTATTGGGCATGGAGTAGGCATTTCAGATTGTGGGTAGTGGCAAGTGAGGAAGGACTTGTAAAACAAAAAGAACATCTGCCCCATGTTGAATGTATTCCATTCATCCCACCCTTCCCCTCTTTTTAGTAACTGCTATAAAGCAATTGACCCTTACTACAGAAATATTTTGTAATACAGCACTTTACGGGAGGTGTGAATTGAGATTAGAATGATTGCGAATTTTGAGAGAAAGTTGAATGAAAAATTTGCTCATTCAATCAACAAACATTTATAGGTACCAATTGTGTGCATGTTGGATTATAATGGTGTATGGTACACAAAAATACAGAACCTTTGACTGTAGATCTTAGACTGCATACATTAAATTAAGTAATAAGTGTAATGAATATTATAATGGATCCTTAACACAGTCTGGAGTGGACATGGGAGTCAGGGAAGGGCCTTTGTATTCTTTACTACTGTTGCCACAAATTTAGTGACTTAACACCCATTTATTATATCACAAGTGTGTAGGTCAGAAGTTCAGGTAGTTTGACTGGGTTTTTTGCTTAGGGTCTTGCAGGCTTAAATCATAGTTATTAGCTGGCCTGGAGTCTCTGGGGGCGGAGAATCTGCTTCCAGGCTCAAACAGGGTGTTGGCTAACTTCTGCTGTATCTCTCTGATTTCCTATTTTGCCCTTGGCTGAGAGAAACCTCTGTTTTTAAGGGCTTAACTGATGGTATTAAACTCACCAGGATAATCTAGGTTAATCTGCCTATCTTAAAATCAACTGAGTAGTAATTATATCTGCAAAGTCCCTCCATAGTAGTACCTAGATTACTGTTTGATAATATAACCAGAGAATGGAAATCTTGGGGAGAGAGAGGGGGATATCTTTAGAATTCTGCCTACCACAGTCTTCCTGAGGAAGTGGTTTTTGAGTTTGAGACCTGAAGGATGAGTTATATGTAGCAAGGGTGGTGTGACATGGTAGGTAGTGTTTTAGGCAGAAGGAAGAGCATATTTGAAGACTCTGAAGGAGGATAGAGCATGGTAGGTTTAAAGAATTGAAAGAAGGCCAAAGACTGGATTATGGAGAAAAGTCTGGATAGTTAGACGAAGGATATTTCTTGAGGGCCTTATAGTCTATAATAAGGATTTTAGGTTTTAATCTAAGAATAGTGGGAAGCCACTGAAGATTTTTAAGGAGTATGACATGATCATATCATTATCTTGAAGATACCACTGAGGCTACAGCATGGAGAGTAAATTAGAGGGGAGTAAGAATGGATCCGGAGCAGCAAGTTAGAAGGTTATTGTAATTGTCTAGGGGAGAAACGATTGATGGTGATTTGCACTTGAGTGGTGGTAGCAGCATTGAAGAGAAACAGATGGGCTGAATGAAGTGGATGGGTTGAAGAGATTTAAGAGGTAGAATTGAGGTAATATGGAGAGGCTCTTGGTGATTGGTTAAATGTGGGGTGAAGAGGAAGAATTGCGTCAAGGATAAAGTTCAAGTTCATGGCTTGGGAAATTTGGTTGATGGTAGCATCATTCATCTAAATAGGGAACAACATGAGGAGGAGCAGGTAGTTGACCCACTGAGACCAAAATACCTATGGTCTATCCAGATAGAGCTGCCAAGTGGGATGGTTAAGTATGACTATGAAGCTCAGGAGAGAAATTTGAATGGGAGATATAAATTTAGGATTTGGCAGCTTATAAATATTAGTCAAAGCCATCATCTGTTCATTCAGTAAATATTTGGCACCTGCAATGTGTTAGGTTTTGGGCTAGCCTGTTGTGATTGAGAAAGTAGGGAGCTTACATTCAGTTGGGATTGGACAGACAAAAAACGAGACAAGTAAACAAACATAGTTAATTTAGAGGGAGATAAGTGCAATGAAGAAAATAAACAGGTGATGTGATAGAGAAGAATAGGATGCTTTAGGATGGTCCTGGAAGGCCTCTTTTGAGGACGTATTTGAATTGAGAACTAAAGTATGAGAAAGAACCAGTATGGAAAGAGTTGGAATATATGGAAGAGTATTTATATATACAGTGTGTAATAGCACATATATCCATAGAGAGATATAGGAAAGGATTATCCTCAAAATAATAATGGTAATTTTCTCAGGTGTTGGAATTTTAAGTAGTCGTTTCTTTCCACATGCTTTTTTTTGGTATTGTTAGAATTTTTTCCATCAGTGTGTTCTTCAAATTAAAAAAAAAAAATTCCAAGAAGAAAGAACGGAAAATGCAAAGTCTGTGAAGTAGGAGAGAGAGTGACTTACGCGAGGGTCAAAAACATAGGTATATCTGGAGTGTGTGATGGAGAGGAAGAGTGATGCAAGGTGAGCTTGCACAATCTAGGTCATGGAGGGTCACAGAGAGGAGTCTGAATTTTATTTTGGGTGAAATGGAAAGAGTGTAAAGGTTTTAGTAGAAGAATGGCATGATGAGATCTAAGAAGATCATGTGTGATGTTTTATGGAGATGGAGTAAGAGGAGGACAAGAATAGAAACCGGGAGATCAGCTAGGAGGCTGTTGTAGAAGTTTAATAAAAAATGAAGACGGATTGGACTGCCCAGTGGCAGAAGAGATGAACAGATGATTTGGAAATATTTTGGAAGTAAAACTGAGACAACTTGATGGGAGGAAATGGAAGGTAAGGGAAAAGGAGGTATCAGGGTGATGCTTAGGTTTTTTGGTTTGACATTGGTGGGTGGGGTAGGATCTTTTTCATTGGGACTACTGTAGTAAACATTTTTGGTTTAGTCTTTAGGAACTCCTGGTGCTGATACAATTTTAACTTTGTATGTAGGTAAAGAGCCAAAAATCAAGTACATGCATATTACAAAATAATTGTCTCTGCCATTTAAAAAATGTTTCTTCTCTTTTGAAATTTTGGAATGCTTCTTATCCCAGGTGTAGTCTCAGATTTCATAATGCAGAGCCCCTTTCCCTTGTTAACCTTCTATTATTTTTTTATGAAGAGAAGGGAGAAAAATTTAGAAAGGGAATAAGTGTGAGATGTTTAGTTGATTTAAATGTCTTTAAATACTTAAAAAAACTCCATTTGACATCCATTTCCATATAAAAATTGATTTTCTGATTATAGAAGATTTCAATCTAGTTGTAAAAGAATACCTGACAGGGAACTCTCTGTGCTAATTCTAATGCCTAAGCACAGATTGTGATTGGCTATTGTGACTCAGAAGATTTTTTTTGTTTGTTTTTTTGCACATAAATCATATACTAATTGTTTTTAAAAGTATAAAAAACTGGGGCTTCCCTGGTGGCGCAGTGTTTGAGAGTCCGCCTGCCGACGCAGGGTACACGGGTTCGTGCCCTGGTCCGGGAAGATCCCACATGCCGCGGAGCGGCTGGGCCCGTGAGCCATGGCCGCTGAGCCTGCGCGTCCGGAGCCTGTGCTCCGCAACGGGAGAGGCCACAACAGTGAGAGGCCCGTGTACCGCAAAAAAAAAAAAAAAAAAAGTAAAAAAACTTAGTTTCTTTAAAAATGTTTTTTATTTCTTCAGTTTGATCTTTCCACTCTTTTGAGTGTGAAGCTTTGTTATCCTTACTGTGTCCTTCTGCCTGTTCTGCATCACATGCATCTAGTATTTCTTGGCTTGTTAAGCTTCAGAGCCATTTCTCACTTTGTCTCATTCACATCTGTGACCTGGTTCTCAACTGCTGCAGTTTCTATTTCAGTGAGCTGTTGTTCACTTTTGGAAGCATAGACCAGTTATCCAACAAAGAATAGAATTGTCCTTCTGATTGATGACAATCAAAAAAGCATGAAATAGAATACAACAACATGAGAGTGGATGTTGTGGTGAACAGAAAGAAGACTTACCACAGGACATTGCCTTTTGTGTGTAATGTGAGCTCTCGCTCAAGCTTACCCCTGGACTTTTTTTCTTTGGAAACAAAGTTTTGATGTCTAGACCAGGGTTTGCGTAAAGAAATGGAGGCAGAAGGAGCAAGAAAAGGTATTGCTTTACTCATCACTGTCTACATTAATTATAAAGTTTAGAAATCTACCTGAAATGACAAAAAGCGACTCTTGTCTCTGCATTCCCAGTTTCCCAAATGCTTTTACTGGCAGAGAGGTCACGGATTCAGGACTGAGCATATATTGCCTAATCATAACTATTCCCAAATTATCTTTTTTGGTAGAATATCAATACCTGAGAAGATTTGAGATTTTATTTTGTCTTCTTTTTAGGATGTAATAGGGAGGAACTTGGTGAGATTCCAGTCTATTGGTTTTCTGCTTTTCAGATTTGATAATATATTTATATCTCTCTGATCTTTTCAGCTGTTACTGAAACTGAAATTATGGTGAACTGATTTCATAGGAATTATTAAGATTGTGCTCCATAATGAGGGAAGGTTTGGTTTACATTAAATTTTTGTATTTCTGCATTATGCTGGCAGATAGGCATTATCTTGGGAGTTGGCTCATTTTCTAAGAAGGAACAACCGTAGACTTTGTCTCTACCCTTAACTGACTCTGCAAGCAATCTTACAAACTTTTATTCCTGGATACCTTATTCTTACAAATAATAACTTTCTAGAAATTCCATTCTCTATAAGGTCATTTCAGAGACCAATTAGCATAAAATGTTAACCTTCCCAGAGGGTTTGGCCATATTTTCTTTCCGTGTGTATGTGTGTTTTCCTCTTAAAATGAGATTTGAGGGGAAAAAATTTAAGCAAAGGAACTGAGGAAGGTGGTTTTGTCTCCTGTTTCCTTCCTCCTGTTTTTTGTTTTCTTGCTTTTCTACTTGAATTGAAAGCCGTTTGAGGTTAGAGCTTTGACTTTATACAATTTTTTTTTTTTTTTTTCTGCACTACGCAGCATGTGGGATCTTAGTTCCCAACCAGGGATTGAACCTGGGCCCCCTTCATTGGAAGGCAGAGTCTTAACCACTGGACTGTCAGGGAATGCCTCCTTCCCACTTCCCCTCCTCCCAACCAGTTTGTGGTGTATATTTCCTCAATCCAGCTAGGCAGCTAACAGACATAATTTGTAGCCTTTTCAGGAAAGTTAAAAGTTTGTTTCATGGCACTCTAATAAATACAAAGTATCTCCCATCAACTATAGTTGGCTCTTAAAGGAGAAGATATCTGAACATCTCTTGATATTTACTCAAGGGGAATATTTACTCTTAGTTTTTGTAGGTAAGAAAATCATTTTGCAAGCATCCCTTTTATAATATTCATATTAAAATATAGATATTCACTTGATATAATTCTGTACTTAAAAAATTATGTACTGAGACATAATTAAGAGACAAATCCTATTCTTGGATGGGAAGACAAATCCTATTCTGAGATGAGTTCTCCCTAAATTAATCTAAAAATGTGTGATCACAATAAAAATACTAACAACACTTTAAAAATCTTGGCACACTTATTCCATAATTTTTAATGAAAAATAAGCACATAAGAATAGTCTTGAAAAGTCTAAAAAAGGAGCGGAATGAGAAGCAGAGGTCTACCAGGCATCAAATGCATTGTAAAACTTCATTAATTAAAAGTTTGATAGTGTCTAAATAGAGACACAGACCAAAGGAAGAGATACAAGAATCCAGAAATAAATCCCAAAAGGAATTTTTATTATATATGGTTTTTATGTATGATAAAGATAGCATTTCAAATCATTGGGGGAAAACAGTATTGAGTTATATCTCTCCTCTACCCAAATAATAAAAATAAATACATAAAGCTTGTTCCTTATACCAAAATAAATCATTGTTACTTGTCTAAATGTGAAGGTAATTCTCCCTAAAGCCTTTGATGGTTAAATAAACTGACAAAATTGTCAACATAGTTATAAATATTGAGACCTGTAATCTTTTCATTTTTAGCTTTATATATTGTTAAGTCTCATCTTAAAAACATTTCAATAAATTGGATTGGGCTTGTATAGTTGTTGGAAAGAAAGCACTTAAATTTGGCAGAAAGGACGAAATAAGTAAAAATTCCTTTTTATATGAAGGTTGGTGAAAAATCATCAGAGGTTTATGGAATGTTAATTCTTTAGTAAAAGTGAGGAAGGTTTTATTATATTGATTGAGTTTTAGGTATTCTGCTACATTTTAACTTTTAGCATTTTTAACTTTAGTACAGTAAAAACACTTAGTATTAAGGATTTAAAATGTTTACTGAATCTAAGTATGATTCTGTTTTATTGAGGCTCCAGTTATTCCTGTTAGAACACCTTTATAATTTTATAGTGCAAGTCACTGGATAATATTTAACAGAAATTCATGCTGTACTTACATTTCACATAGCATCAGTTTCATTCAGAAAAGAACAACAGGAATGATTACATGAATGTGAGTTAGGGTATTTAGTATGTCTTAGAACTGATAGTATATATGAACTTATCGATTTTCTATACTAATTTTGTATTCAACTATAATAATTGTTTTATTGTTTCTAATAAGTTTTTTAGTTGATTCTTTGAGAGTTTCTAAGTATGCAATCATATTATTTGTAAGTAGCAATAATTTTACCACCTCCTTTCAGATTTTTTGACTCCTTTCAGATTTTTTTTCCCTCTTTGGTAATTGTATTGGCTAATACTTTCAGGACAATGTTAAGTTACAGAGAAAATAGTCAACATCCTTAACTTGTTCCTTGGGAATGCTTCTAATGTTTCCCCATTGGGCATTATCCTGACTTTTGGATTGAGACAGATATATTTTATGTTGAGGAATCTTCTAGCTATTTATATTTTATTTAGTTTTTTTTTTTAAATCAAGAAAGATTGTTGAATTTTGTTAAATGCTGTTTCATCATCTATGGAGATAGCCATGTGATTTTTCATCTTACATCTCTTGATAATGATAGATTATATTAAATATTGAAATCAAATGTTGAAATCTTGAATTCTAGGAAAATTTCTACTTTCTTAGTTGTAGTCATTTTATAAGAACATCAGGAAGCTTTCCTTTCTTTTTTAATGCTCTGGAACAGTTTAAATAGTACTAGCATTATCTGTCCTTTACAGGTTTAGTAGTATTCCATTTGAAATCTTTTGGGCTTGGTGTTTTTTATAGAGGGTAGCTCTTAACAACTTCTAAAATTCAATAGCAGTTCATTTTTTAGGCTTTCTCTCTCTTCCAAGGTTAGTTTTGTTAACCATTCTACAGTTTTAAAGGGTATTTGCATAGTGTTGTAATAGCAGTAATCATTGTCTCATTGATTTTTAAAATTTTCTTTGTAGCTATGATTATGGCTTCCTTATTATTTCTTATTTTATATATTTGTAATTCTTTTCTGATTATTTTTATTAGCTGTTTCTTCCAAAGAACCAGCTTAAAAAAATTACTTTTTTTTTCCATAGGCTTACTTTATTCTTGTAACTCAAAATGGATGCTTTAATGTATTTATTTTCATTCTTATTTCTTAACACAATACACCACACATGTATTTGAGGCCATGGTATTTTTCTGACTGCTTTAGTTTTATCCCACAGGTCTTGATAGGTAGTGATATGTATTTACTTTGGTTATTTTTAAAACTTCATTGCATTTTTTAAAAGTTTTTTTTTTAAGTTTTTATAATCTAAGAGTTATTTCCAGGTGGCAATGTGTGTTTGTATGTTTGTTTTTTTGGCTTAGTTACTATTTCTAGTTTTATTATATTGCTTTCAGAAAATGTTGTTTAATAATATTTCTCCTTCTTTGGTTTTATTGAGACCTGTTTTGGTGGCATGCTATTTGATCAGTTGCTGTGTTTCATGAACACTTGAAGATATATATATTTTTCAGAGTTTAATATTATCATTGTAAACTACCTTACTGTGTTATATAGGTCTTCTGTATCCTAATAACAGTGTATTTCTACTTCTCCCTATATTTCCTTTAGTTTTGCTTTATGAATGTTATGCTTTTCTATTTGATGAGTAAATATTCTTGTAATATCTTCATTGTAGGCACATCCTTTAAAAAAATACTTTTTATCTTGAAATAATTATAGATTCACAGGAAATTGGGAAAAACAGATGTACAAGCAGGTCCTGTGTACCCTTCACCTAGCCTTCCCCAGTGGTAACATCTTGCATGACTACAGTTAAATATCACAACAGGAAATAGACACTGGTTCAATTCATAGAGTGTATTCAGATTTCACTAGTTTTACATACACTCATTTGTGTGTATGTGTTTTATATTTCTATGCAGTTTTATCATATGTGTAGCTTCATGTAAGTACCCCACAATTTAGATCCAGAATTGTTCACAGAGTTCCTTTTTGCTACCCCTTTGCAGTCATACCAACCCTCTTCCACATGCCCCATTCCTAACCCCTTCCACCCCATCTGTTTTCCATCTCTATAATTTTATTTCAAGAATGTTATAAAATGGGATCACATAGTATGTAACCTTTTGAAGTTGGCTTTTTAAACTTAGCGTATTCTTGAGATACATCCAAGATGTTAAGTGTAACAGTAATTACTTTTTATTGCTGTGTAGTATTTCATGGCATTAATGTAGCACAGTTTGTTTAGCCATACACCTGTTAAAGGACATTAGGATGGTTTCCAGTTTCTGGCTCTAACAAATGAGACTGCCATGAATATTTGTGTACAGGTTTTTATCTGAATGTAAGTTTTTATTTATCTGGGGTATATGCCCAAGAGTGTAATTTCTGAGGCGCTTGTAAGTACATGTTTACTTTTATAAGAAACTGCTAAACCTTTTTTCAGAGTAGAGGTACCACTTTATATTTCCACTAGTGATGTTTGAGTGATCTTGTTTCTCTGCATCCTTGGCAACATTTGGTATTATCACTATTTTGTGATTTGATCATTCTGATAGGTGTGTATTGATAGCTCATTGTGGTTTTAATTTACATTTCCCTGATGGCTGTGATGCTGAACATCTTTTCATGTGCTTATTTTCCATCTGTATCTTTTCTTCATTGAAATGTCTGTTCAGGTCTGCTGTCTAATTTTCTAATTGGATAATTAGTCTTTTTACTGTTGAGTTTTGAGAGTTCTTTATATATTGTAGATACAAGTTCTTTGCTGGATATATGGTTTGCAGATTTTTTTTTTCAGTCTGTAATTTGGGTTTTCATCCTTATAAAGGGTTCTTCACAGAGCCAAATTTATTATTTAAATTTTTCCTTTTATGGATTGTGTTTTTGTTGTTAAGAACCTCTCTGTATCTATAGGTCCTGAAGACTTTCTTCTTTGTTTTTTTGCTATGCTTTTTTCCTTCTAACATTTTCCATTTAAGTTCATAAGCCATTTTGAGCCATTTTTTTATATAAGATGTGAGGTTCACATTGAGATCCATCCTTCCTTCCTTCCTTCCTTCCTTCCTTCCTTCCTTCCTTCCTTCCTTCCTTCCTTCCTTTCTTCCTCCCTCCCTCCCTCTCTCCCTCTCTCTCTCTCTCTCTCTCTCTCTCCCTCCCTCCGTCCCCCTCTCTCTCTTTCTTTCTTTCTTCTGCCTGTGGATGTGCAGTTGCTCCAGCTCTATTTGTTGGAAAGAAACTGCATCCTTTTTAATACTATAAAATGACCTTCTTTTTCTAGTTTAAAGCTTTTTTTGGTGCAGGTGTAGTCTTGAATTCAGTCTTGTGGCATATTAAGATCACAACCTTTATTTTGTGTGTATTTGCCTACTATATTTTTTGCCCATTGTTTTATTTTCAACCTTCAAAAACAGTTTTAGGTGTCAGTTTACATTATAGGGTTGGTTTTTATTTTATGATCCAGTCTGAAAGTCTTTTTCTTTTGCTCTAGTGAGTTTAGCTCATTTACATTCATTGAGATGAAAGATGTTGGTCTAAGTTTTGAAACTAATTTTCTATTTTGCTTTTGGTTTTTATACCTTAAATAGAAAATCTCTAGCTATGTGGTATGTTTACTTTGCTTTGGCCCAGTTATTTGTAAGAGGTTTATGTGAGAGTATAGAGGCAAGTCTTCCTACATTTAGGCTATCTAGAATTTTCCTTATGATCCAGGATTTAGTATGTTAGTTTGTTCAGCTTTTAACCTTCTCCAGCCAACAGGGTTAGGCAACTGTGTATAAAATTTTTCATAGTACAAAACTTTTCTCCCCTGCTGCCATAGAAACAGAATATTCTTTGTAAATAGGGCATTTCTGAGTCATTTCTCTTTAAGCCCTGCCTTTTCTGTTTCATTGTTGGAACCAAACTTAGGAGTTTCTGCCTGTAGCATGTGTATCTTATTCTCACTGTAATAAACATGAGTTTTAGGCTTTACACTTTGAGAAGTTTATCTTCCTACCTTTTAGTGAGATAAGCAGTTTTCCTTCTCTGCTTTTACTCTTTTGAGCCCCTGCATGATCTCCATTGTTTTGGAGAACACTTCCACATATTTTGAGGGTTGAGTTTTAGCTTATCTTAATTTTATCAGAAAAGGGATTTGTGTTTTTGTTTTTGTCTCCTTGCTGTTTGGATGATTTCTACGAAGAGAAGGGGGAAATGGAGATTATGCCAGTATTCTCAAAGTAGGAGTCAATAGTAATATCTTTAATATCTTCACAAAACATGTTGCTGTATTTTCATAAATTATATTTAATTATTGGGAGAGCAACATCTTTGTTGGGATAAGTAGAACACATATTCCTGAAGTACTTTAATTCTTTTCCTAAATTTTATTTTAAAGAATTATGTAAAAGAATTTCATTTAATTTAGCCTTAAGGAATAACTAACTCTATTATATTCTACCTTTTCAAGTCTTGAAGGCTTGACACTTAGAAATGTGTATTATTTGATAGCTCATTTTCTCCACCAGTAGTTCTGATAAAAACCAAAAGAAGAATTTGTTGTCCACAAAGGGAAGTTAGTGAGTTTTATTGTGAAGTAAGGGAGTATATTTCCATTCTCGTACTTTTTACACTTTGAAAATTATATATGCTTAAAAAAAATACCATTTAAGAAAATTTACTGATTTTCTTCAGAATTTTAGTCATTATCTCTGCAACTCCTTTTCTTGTGTTCTCAGTTTTCTTTCCCTATACTTTTTTTCCTAAATCATCTCTCTCAGCTTGCCACTGTTTCAGGGGGCTTGCAATGGGGAAATATTATGGGACTTTTCTACTGTTGAAGGATCATTTAGGGTTGTGAGCTGTATGTTTAACCTCTTTTCTCGTCTCCCTTCCCTTGATAAGGACAATACCCAGTTGTCTTTTTTTTAGTGCTTAGATAGTTGTCCAAGTACCATGTAGGAATCTGGTACTGGTTATTTTGGTATTTTCATATCATAAAAATAAATCATCACCATGTAAAAACATGTAGGGGCTTCACTGGTGGCGCAATGGTTAAGAACCCGCCTGCCAATGCAGGGGACATGGGTTGGAGCCCTGGTCCAGGAAGATCCCACATGCCAAGGAGCAACTAAGCCTGTGTGCCACAACTACTGAGCCTGCACTCTAGAACCCATGAGCCACAACTACTGAGTTCATGCACCACAACTACTGAAGCCCGTGTGCCTAGAGCCTGTGCTCCACAGCAAGAGGAGCCACTGCAATGAGAAGCCCGCGCACCACAACAAAGAGTAACCCCCACTCACCGCAACTAGAGAAAGCCTGCGTGCAGCAACGAAGACCCAATGCAGCCAGAAATAAATAAATAAACAAACAAACAACCCCCAAAACATGTACAAGTTATCTATTGCTATATAACAAGTTGCCCCAGAGCTTAGTAGCTTAAAACAACAAATGTTTATTCTCTCTCACAGTTCTTCAGGGACAGAATATGGGAGCAGCTTAGCTGATGGTTCTGGCCCAGGGTCTTTTTTCATATGTAAATTGCAGTTAAGCTATTGGCTGCGCCTATAGTCATCTCAAGGCTTACCTAAAGCTGGAGAATTTACTTCTAAGCTCACACATGCAGTTGTTGGCAGGCATCAGCTCCACTGGCTGTTTGCCAGAGACCTCGGTTACTCACCAAATGGGCTTTTCTATGGAGTTCCCTGAATGTCCTCATGTCATAGCAGCTTCTCTCAGAGCGAGTAATCCAAGAGAGAGAAAGAAAGCAAGCGGAAGAAGAGGCCTGAGATGGAAACTGCGTATTTTTATAACCTAATCTTGAAGTGACATGCTATTGGTCACACAGACCAACACTGGTGAGAGAGAACTACATAAAGTTATGAATACCAGGAGACAGGGTTCACTGGTGATGACCTTGCAGGCTAATTCCTAAGAATGGCAATAATATATTTCAGAGTGAAGAACTAATTTTCATACCTATTATCTGAATTTGCATTTAGATACAATGTATTTCTTTTATAAAATGATGGATAATGTTTGTATACTTATTCGGCCATGCTCTATGGAGAAGGGATTTTTGTTTTATTTACATTGAATTTAAGAGATGACCTGGACAAGTTTGTGATTAGGATCATTCTTTGATTTTCTTTTAATTCTTTTAGTATCATTTGACGACTTACTAATGCAAGGCCTAAAGAATTACCTTCATAAAATCTTTGAAAGGCAATGTTTAGCTAAATTTACTTATCAGTTATTTACTTGATGGTAAGATTTTATTTTTTCTCCAGATAGCTTATCCTATTTAGTAGAGAAGATCCCTCTAATATTAAATAACAGGGAAAGGGCTTCCCTGGTGGCGCAGTGGTTGAGAGTCCGCCTGCCGATGCAGGGGACACGGGTTCGTGCCCCGGTCTGGGAAGATCCCACATGCTGCGGAGTGGCTGGGCCTGTGAGCCATGGCGGCTGAGCCTGCGTGTCCGGAGCCTATGCTTCGCAACAGGAGAGGCCACAACAGTGAGAGGCTCACGTACCGCAAAAAAAATAAATAAATAACAGGGAAGGAGTAGCAACTTACATTTGTATAATGGTTTGGATTTGTAAAACATGTTTTTCCCTAACGTATGGGAATAGATAAAGTTTTAGAGTTGATGCTTACCTAGTAAGAAGGAATTTTTTAATTTGTTCTTAATCTTTTGGAGGATTCATAGACTCCTTTGAGAATGATGAGGGTAATGGTGTCTCCAGAGAAATGCACTTATGCACACAAAGGCAATTTCACAATTTGGAGGGACCCTCAGGAGGTCCATGGATTTTAGATTGAGAACTCCTCCTTTGAAAGCACAGGTAAACTTCTGGTGGATTCTGAAAGAAAGGAGTGCTTTTTGCTTTTCAAAATACAAAGGGATACAATGTCCCTAACTCTAATTGGAAATGTGTGTTTGTTTTCATTTTATGTGGCTTCTAATTCATGTATCCTAATGATGGTTTTTGTTTTTGAATTTTGCTTGTTCTATAGCATCTGGAGCATAAGAACGGTGCTTATTTTCTTCTTTTCCAAGAGAACAGAAAGAAATAGTAAGTTTAATTTTGAAGTTTTTATAAATACATTAAAAAACCCATCTTATGGTGCATTAGTTTGTAATTGAATAACAGGTTGTGAAATGGTATATTGAAATGACAACGTGGTAAATATTGAAGAGCTGTTTACTGTAAAGTATAAGAAAGGTTATGAATGATCAAACTGGTTCTGTTTTTCAGTTGTGTTATTTCTTTCTTGTCCATTTAGAATTTTTTTTTTACACAATACATAAAACGATTCATTTCTTTAAATGAAGAGAAATTATATTTATTAAATTATCTTTATAGAAAACATGTTGTTATGGAGTAAAATATAGTTAAACATCTTCTGAATTATTCTATTAATTGCATCATTCTCTTCAGGCTCACAGCCCCTAGGCTTTTGTTTTTATTGTATGTAAATACAATATGTATGTAAATTATGACAATTTTCCTGTATTCTGTGTATGTGCAGATTTTATTTATTTATTTATTTAATTTTTATTTATTTATTTTTATTCTTTTTGGCTGTGTTGGGTCTTCGTTTCTGTGTGAGGGCTTTCTCTAGTTGCTGCGGGCGGGGGCCACTCTTCATTGCGGTGCGCGGGCCTCTCACTATCGCGGCCTCTCCCGTTGCGGAGCACAGGCTCCAGACGCGTAGGCTCAGTAGTTGTGGCTCACGGGCCAAATTGCTCTGCGGCATGTGGGATCTTCCCAGACAAGGGCTCGAACCCGCATCCCCTGCGTTGGCAGGCAGATTCTCAACCACTGCGCCACCAGGGAAGCCCAGTATGTGCAGATTTTAAAGACATTCAGGTCTTAAAACTATGAGTTATAATTAACCCAAGATATGCAAATTTCATTTTAAATGAACTTTACATGTGATTTTTTTTTCTTGTTTTAACTTTTCATTATAGAATATTTCAAGCATATACAAAAGTAGACTGAATAGTATAATGAACACTCATATTACCTATCACACAACCTAAACAATCATCAACTCCTGGTCAATCTTATTTAATTTTTACCCCCACCCACTTCTCCATCTCTTATTTTGAAGTATATCCCAGATATATCTATCCATAATGTACTTAAAAAATGTGTAAACAATGTACATTATTATACTTAAAAAAGAATTCTTAAAATTATAAAATATTAAATATAAAAATAATAAATTTCCAGTTATCTTACAAATGTCATTTGCTTTAAAAAATATTTTGTTTGTTTGACTCAGGATCCAAATAAGGTTCACACAGATACATGACTTTCACACTGCCCTCCTCATGTATAACTTATCTTTGACCCAGTTAAGTTTCTGTGATCTAGACCAATGACCATCCCTTTTAGACACCCTTGACTCCTTTGCCTCTCTTTCCCATTCTGCTTGTCTGGCAAACCATACCTTGTTTAAATACAGTTATATGCTTAATCTGTGACTGGAGAAACCATATCCTGGTTAAAAACATTTATGTGCTTAGTCTATATCTGCATCAGGAAAACTAAATTTGTTAGAGGAAAATCATACAACATGCTGACTAGACTCACTTTAAATCTATGATTGCAAATACCAAATGTACACTCAACACTGCTACACAACCCTATTATAGTTCCCTAGTAAATTTACTTTTTTCTCTTTGAGAGTATTATTTGACACTGTATTTCTCCTCAAATCACTAATACCCACCACCATACCAAAACCCCAAAACCAAAACCAAACCAAACCAAAATAAAGCCAACCAACCAAATAAAAATTCAGAAGCCACAAATAAACAAAACTTCACAAAATCTACCTGGCCACTCTGACCTGATAGTCTCACTTCATGAAGAAAATAGATGTAAACAGGTGAGCACTATCTCCACCACCAAAAACATAGAGTTTGCCCCATCTGTTACTCAGTATGCTGTCATCCATTATGGTAATTTGGAAGACCGACCTTGATCCCATCTCTGGCTAAGTCTTTCATTTATGCTCTGGATTCTAGATACTCTGACCATCTCATGAACTTTGCTCTTATAGTTATCCCTACCTGCATCTCTTTTGCATTATCTGTATTGTATTGTATTGTATTATTTGTATTGGCTTGTCCCTATTTGGCATATAATCCTGTCTCAATACAATCATCTGGGGGAAAAATCCCATCCTGACTCCGTATTCCCTTTAATTTACAATGCATTTCTCCCTCCCCTTCAAAGTTCTCTCATTTTTACCTCCAAAATTATCTTGAATATGACCACTTATAACTTTCTTTACTACTACTACAATTCTAATTCAGGTCATCTAATTCATCATCATCTGTTGCTGGCACTATTGCAGTGGTTTCCTAACTAGTCTATTTTTAAGGTATAAATCAGATCTTGTATCTCTCCTACTTAAATTCTTCTAGTGGCTTCCCATTGCAACCAGAGTAAAATCTGACCTTAACCCCAACTTTCTGGCTTATGTCTATTTCTCTAACTTCATCTCTTTCCACTCTCCTTTTTTCACCTTTGCTCCAGCCACACTAGCCATCTTTTTGTCCTACAAATAAGGTTAAGTCCTCTGAACCTCAGTTTGCTAGTTTATAAACTAGAAACAAATATTTGTTTTGGCAAGACTGTTATGAGTTTTAACTGATAATATTATGTGTGAAAGCATATAAAAATTGTAAAGTGTTATATACATGTGGGCTGATGGTACTGATTTTTCTTTTCCAATTCCTATTATTTTTTATTTTTCTTGCCTTTAAAATTTTACTTGCCTTGTTTAATGGGTTAGGACCCAGTAGAATATTGAGTTGAAGTGGGAATAGCAGGTATCTTTGTCTAGCACCTGATTTTGGTGCAAAAGCTTTTAATTTTTACCATTAAGTATGATGTTTGCTGTGGTTTTAAAAAATATTGATACTTTTAATCAGATTAGAGAAATTAAGCTTATGGCGTTGTTTCCGGTGATATTTAGTGATATAGTAGATGCCGGGAAGACAGGAAGAAGTTTAAAACAAATATGATCTTGGACCTCATGGAACGAACAAAATAGTGAAAAATATAAGAAAATTTAATTTAAATGAGCCCTTGGAAACACTTCTCTAAGGAAAATGTGTGAATATTTTGACTTGCAAGTAGGCACATTAGGACATGCTTATTATATAAAGGAGTTTTTTTGCTTTAAATTTTTATTTTACCGATCCTTTCATTTAAAAAAATTGTACGAATTCATTTGCATAGGTATTGCATGTAGATAAAATAGACTTCATAAGAGATTGTCTTGCAGTTTTACACTTCTTTTTAGCATAAAGTTAGGTACCATATGTATATATATTTATGTGTGTGTGTGTGTATATATATATATATATATATTTTTTTTTTTAAGTCTGAAGCTACTGATCATGTCTTGCTTTTTGTTCTCTGTTAGTTGTATTTCCTTTGTTTTACAAGTTGGACCTAGTATAGATTCAAGTAAGGATTGGCAAACTACAGCCTGTGAGCTAAGCCCTGCCCACCACCTTGTACATCTCATGAGCTAACAATGGTTTTTACATATTTAAATTATTGAAAAAATTCAAAGAGTAATATTTTGTGACATGTTAAATTTGAATGAAGTTCACATTTCTGTTTTATTGGAACACAGCCACGTCCATTCATTTATATGTTATCTGTAGCTGCTTTCATTCAATAATGGCGGAATTGAGTAGTTGTGACAGACTGTATGGTGCTCTCAACATTTCAGCCTATTGTAGGATGCACAACAAATCACAGCGACACTGTTATAACTTGTAATAATTGCTGTATTGTGACTTTTATTTATTATTACCAGTGTACACTCATTATGTAAAAACAAGAAGAGAAAATTGGACTTTGAATGTTGCACTTTTTTTTTTTTTTTTAACTGTACACGGGCCTCTCCCGTTGCGGAGCACAGGCTCCGGATGCGCAGGCTCAGCGGCCATGGCTCACGGGCCCAGCCGCTCCGCGGCATGTGGGATCTTCCCGGACCGGGGCACGAACCCGTGTCCCCTGCATCGGCAGGCGGACTCTCAACTACTGTGCCACCAGGGAAGCCCTGAATGTTGCACTTTTAAGGCACAATGGATTGTGGACTATTTCATTATCAAAACACAAAGCATTGTGCTTATTATGCAATGCCATTATAAATGTACTAAAAGAATACAAATATACATTGACTATCATGCTAAGTACTCATCATGATACTCCCAATGCACAGAAAAGCAATGTTAGAAAAATTAGAACTTTTTTTTTTTTTTTGCGGTATGCGGGCCTCTCACTGTTGTGGCCTCTCCTGCTGTGGCGCACAGGCTCCGGACGCGCAGACTCAGTGGCCATGGCTCACAGGCCCAGCCGCTCCGCGGCATGTGGGATCCTCCCGGACTGGGGCACGAACCCGTGTCCCCTGCATCGTCAGGCGGACTCCCAACCACTGCGCCACCAGGGAAGCCCCTAGAAAATTTTAAATGGAATATCTCATCATAGCAGAATTTCTTCATAAAAATAAAAAGTGAAAATGGAACTTCAAAGTAAGTTTCTGAGTGGCTTATTTGTGAAGCAAAGAAAGCTATTTACCAATGGTGAGTTAATTGTGTAATTGCAGCAGCTGAAAAAATGTGTTTAGAGAAAATACTTGCTTGGCTAGTAGCCTTTTTAGCAAGAACAATTGCTTGAAGAATTAAGAACACTGGAAGCAACATAATTAACTTAAAAACAAGATCATTTAAAAAATATTATTTCAAGTGATTGTCATTGGCTCTTTTTTTTTTTTTTTTGGCCATGCTGCGAGGCTTGCAGGATCTTAGTTCCCTGACCAGGGCTTGAACACGGGCCACCACAGTGAAAGTGCCAAGTCCTAACCACTGGAGTGCCAGGGAATTCCCTGTCATTGACTCTTGATGAGTTGACAGATGTTACTGATACAGCTCAATTGTAATTTATTTCAGAAGTCAGTACTGAACTTGAAATGACTGAAGAATTAGCCTCTGTGAACAGTCTGTGTAGAACACTCTGGGAGAGAATATTTTTAAAGAAGTTGAAAAAACACTAATTTAGTACAACCTGAAGTGGAATCTACTGAGATGTATTTACAACTATTGGTGGTAAAAATATGTGTGAAGCAGAAAGAGGCTTAGTGGATTAATTTACAAAGCTCATGAAACTGTAAGGTGTTTAAATTCTGTGGTTATCCACTGTGTTATTCAACAGCAATGGACTTAATCATCATCAGTTATGTGAACTTTTATCAGAAATACAAGCAGTTGGATGGATTAGTAGTAGTAGTAAACTTTTATTGTGATGTTTTGAGCTCAGAGCCAAGACTAAAATGTTTCTGAATGAGAAGAACCACCTTCAACCATTATGAATGAACTGGCTTTGGAAATTAGATTTTGCTGCAGACTTGATAATGGTTCTTAATGAATTCAACCTAAGAGTACGAGACAAAACAGTCCTTATATGTGAAACCTATACTGCTATAAAGTGATTTAGAAAAGCAAATAACAATTTGCTTTTGATGACGAAAGGTAATTTTTTAAAAAGTGCTATGAGAAGTTAAGAAACAAGATCTCCATTCCCACCCCGATTTGCAGCAGATACATTATCTGAGCTCAAACTGCGATTCCAGCAGTGTTTTTCAGACCTCATGCAAGTACAAAGGAAATTTCCGTATTTCAAAATCCATTTAACTGGAAGTGATTAATTTGCAATGACATGATAAAAGGCAAATATCAAGAGAAGAATCTAAAGAATTTTATAAATGCCTTTCACACAATGAATATGCTCAATTAAAATCATGTGATTGTGGATTGATTTCAATATTTAGCAGCAGCTATCTGTGAAAAAAATTTTTCAAAAATAAAATGTGTGAAATCTCATTACAGATAAACTAACAGATTGACATTTGTGATCAATTTTGAGGATGGGGAACACTAATTTTGAATCTCAATTAAGTGAAATGTTATCCCCCACCTACCCCTCCAGATTCCATTCTTTTCATTGGTAGACCTATGTTACAAAAAATTGAACTCAATTATTATTATATTTGAATTATGTCAATGAAAGTTTTGTGGAAATTTGTTTACTCCTTTAAAAGTGCTCACCTAATTTTGCCTTTTGGCAAAAAGGCATAAAGCCTAAAATATTTACTGTCTGGCCTTTTATAGAAAAAGTTCGCTGATCTCTGCATTAAAGTTTAGATATTTGGCTTGGTCTTATCTAACTAAAGATGACTATTCTCTTTAAAGAGGTCAGCAGTTTTTTTCCCCTTTCAGTAATTAGTCTGCTAGAACACTTTGAAAAAAATATATAGTAAAATCATCTTTTCATAAGTTTGTATTTCTTTGGATTTTTACATAAATAGTATTATTTGAATTGGGTATTCAGATGTTTGCTACTCCAGAACTTCAATGAAAAGATAATTTTATTTGTAAATTTAATTAAACATTAAGAACAATTATTTGAATTCTATTTAGTAAAATGTTTAAATCAAGTTATAAGTCTTCTTTCCATCTGGAATAGTATTCTTATTTATACTAGTTCAGTATTTCTAGAGAAAAACTAGAAATCTAAAATAAATTTGTAAAGCAGATATTGACATTCATAAATTATATCCTTTGAAATGATTCTTTATGTTCCACCAATGCAACCTAACTAAACAGGCAAATCTTGGAAAAGTTTAATTTTGAAAAGTAATTAGTATCCTCTTCCTTTCCAAGTCCCTCTTCAGGTATATAATACTATAGATTTTCAAAGGTTTCTTTATTAGTGCTCAATATCTTGAAGATCAAATAACTTAATAAAATATGTACTTCTTTATTCATAAATAAAGAGAACATTTTTATTACCAATGTATAAAAAATAATTGGTTTTAATTTTGTAAATTAATGTGGGTGGGATGTTGAAGGAGAAATAATAAAAAGTAATATTTCTGAAAACATTTAAAAAATATGTATCTTTTAAAATTTGGAAACGTGTTTTAGTCTATGTAAAGTCCATTTTTCCACTCCTGAGCTTGTGATATCTAATATAAGCAAACATATAAAATATATGGGTAAAAATTGAGATGACTTCTGTCTGTACACATCTGTGAGAAATTCTAAAATGAGACTGTTGTCTTGCAGTTGCTTAATGTATATCATTTGACATGATTTTTTTTCTTGTATCTTAAGTATCTTAATATCTGATTTAGTTTTGGTTTAAATCTTGTTTTCTAGATGAAGCATTGGATGATTTAAAATCCCAGAAGAAAAAAATAGTAAGTTAACTTTTATTTAAGTTAATTTATATAAAACTAATAAATTCAGAACTGAATAATTAATGTTTATATGTTGTAAGTAATGACTCTCCAAGGAACAAGTATGTTTTTAGATAACAGTTTAATGGTGAAGCTAAGTTATGAATATTTTTGCTAGTTAATAATGATCGACAGGAAAAAGTAGTTAGATGAACTTTTGAGAGTCTGAGTGTCTATGTCAGTTGGAAGCTGAGAAGTAAGTAAATGAATCATTTTGGAGGACTAAATGAGGCAGAGTGGTAAAAAGTGGGTATCCAGATTTATTATTAGGGCCAAAAAAAGACCAAACATCATATGTCAGTTCTCAGATTTTCTTGACATAATAAAGCGAGGAGAGAGGGAATCAAGAAGATTGGTTGTAAAAAACAAATTTAACATGCAAAAAAAAAAGGCCAAAGAAAACTGGGGAGAGAGAAAGAGAGTATTTTTTCTTTGGTTTCTTTCATTTTCTGTCAGCAGTTCTGATCACATGGGTGTCTGTTGTGGGACCAGTTAAATGCATCCTTCAGATGGGTTGGAAAGAGGAGGATCAAGAGAGAGGAAGGACTCTAGATGTTTAGAGGTTGATATGTAATAGTTTTTTTGTTTTTTTTTTTTGCGGTACGTGGGCCTCTCACTGTTGTGGCCTCTCCCGTTGCGGAGCACAGGCTCCGGACGGGCAGGCTCAGCGGCCATGGCTCACAGGCCCAGCCACTCCATGGCATGTGGGATCTTCCTGGACCAGGGCACGAACCCGTGTCCCCAGCATCGGCAGACGGACTCTCAACCACTGCGCCACCAGGGAAGCCCTGTAATAGTTTTTAATAAGTGGGTTGAACTTGGTGTTTGGCTTGAATTTACATATACTTTTTTCATGTAATTATTTTTGAAGTATAAGAATGATAATTGATAGGAGTATCATGTTATATGGAAACTTAATGAAATTTGATCAGATGCAAAATCAATTTAATGTATTTTAGTCTAACATAATGAGTAACAATTATGGATGAAACTAATAAAAATTATGAAGGTTAAGATTAATGTTAAAAATTGTTCTGTGAATTGGTAAGAAAAGACACTGGTCCTGAGGGATTTAAGTACCTGAAAAATAAAGAAACCTTAATTCTGAAAGGATTCCTTATCTTTTTTATTTGATGCCTCTTCAGTATTCTGTGAGGTATTTATCAAAATTGCATTGAGGGCTTCCCTGGTGGCGCAGTGGTTGAGAGTCCGCCTGCCCATGCAGGGGACACGGGTTCGTGCCCCGGTCCAGGAAGATCCCACATGCTGTGGAGCAGCTAGACCTGTGAGCCATGGCCGCTGGGCCTGCGCGTCCGGAGCCTGTGCTCTGCAATGGGAGAGGCCACAACAGTGAGAGGCCTGCGTACTGAAAAAAAAAAAAAAAAAAAATTGCATTGATACTTTTGATGGTCCTAAATTGAAACGTAGAAATGTTTCCATTGTATCTTATTATATTTCTGGCATTCTACACATTATGGAACAGCCAGAAATTCAAAGTGAGGAAATACTGATGGTTCTCAATAATATAGAAGTTGTGATATGATTGGTTTGGTTTGCTGATGTGATAAAAAAAAAGAAGAGCTGGTAGCCAAGCCTTACTTGTTGTACCAAAATGGAGAAATATTGATTAAAGTAGAAAAGACAAGGAGGAAGACAAAAGAAAAAAGAGAGAGAAAAAAGAAGAAAATAAAAAAATTCTAAGTGATGAGAAGCTGATTCAATGTCAGTGGCATCACATGAACAGAAAACAGAATCTTAGAGAACATATGATTGGTGAAGAACTCTCAGTAGAGTAACAGAACAGACTTAGAAAATTCTTTGACAGGACAAACCAAGCTATTTACTTCTTTAATAGCCCTTGATGGAATCACAACATAAACGCTGCTCCATCTAGGTCTGACAGTTGGGAAACTCAGTTCAAGGTTCAATAGTTTTGTATATCTAAATGGTTCATGAGACATCAATATTACAGAATACTTCAGTATGGCATTTCTCTTGCAATGTATAATTAAAGAAAAATAAGTTGGCTGCTTTAACTCATTTTGTTAATTAGGGAACACAATTTGCATTGACTTGATTGCTTCTGGTTTCAGTACTGTTGCTGTTGCTAACTAGTCCCTTGCCTTTATTGCTCAAGCCCTTAACAGAGCTGCTTTGTTTGAGTTATACTTTGTTTAGAACAATAGGTGTTAAGGGTGAATTTGTAAGGAGTACAATGCTAGCTAATGATTGTACTGGTAATGAGAGGAAAATGAAGGGACATTACTTTTGAGCAAAAGCAAAATGTAATCAAAACTGATTTTGTTCCTTGATGTTTAACTCTACATTTATAGCTTTAAAAATGCTGGCAGGAAGAATAGCCATTAGTTTAAAAGTACCCAATTCCTAACCCTTCTCTTTCACTAAAAAAATGAATGTAAATTGTATTTACTACTTAAAGGTGGTTTCCTCAGGTATGCCTCTCTTTAATCTGGATAGATTTGTAATGTAATTTGTAATTTGTCAAAGTGTAATTTGTAACAATAAACATGAATTATCAATTAATTAAAATTACTTAGAAAGGAAAATGAGTGACACCGTTTTAAATGTTTTAAAACAATGTTTTAAATCTAAGAACTTAACGTAAGTATTTACTTACTAAAATAAAGCTAGGAATTAATCTTTAGTTACCTAAAAAACCTCCCAAGTCTGGTTGTGTACGTTTTGCCACTCACATTTTTTTTTTAACTTTTAGTTTAAAACATGTCACTATTCAATAGATAATCACTTTGTATCCATGAGCATCCCATCAAAACAGTTCAAAATCAAAATCCATCAAAACTCGAGTCAAAATGACCTCTTTAAGTGGCTTCATGAAAATGCTGTGCTTTTTTCAGAATAGTACAGGTGTTTCTATGTGGTAATTCCTTTCTGGCATTTCTCAGGCAATTTATATTTTTCCAAGTCCTGAGGAAAATCGGTTGAGAAAGTGGGAACCTGGGAAAGAATTATTATAATTCTCTGAGAATTAAAACTTAACAATCACTACAAATGTTACTGGTTCAAAAGAATCCACTAGTGTCAGTTGAAAGCAAGAGCAAGAAATGCTGGCATGCTGAGCTGTAGGTTAATGTGGACATTTTAGGCAACAGGACAGGAGCACATAGAGGAGAAGTGGCACAATCTAATTAGTCTTGCTTTTGTGGCCATAAGTCTGTTTTATGGGCCCTGTCTCTTATTAATGGTGACTTATTCTTACAAATAAATGTTAATAAGTTTATATATATAGAATACTGTATACACAATCCTGTGAGTGATATTCCATGAAATAAATTTTGGAAGCAAAATAAGTCCTTAAATTGGCAATTTTAGCATGTGATTCTGTGTGGGGCTGTTAACCTCACTAGAAGTTTCATGTTACATTTTTATATTACCCAGTAATATCTGCTGGTGTTTTCCAGTGTTTGAGTATTCACTGTAGGCTACAGATCTTTGTAAATACTTTAACAGAAGAAATGCTGAGAGAGATGTTACTGTTATTGTAGAATACTCCTATATAAAGTTAGAAAATGATTTAAAATCTGAATTAGTAAAAACAATATTGATTTCAACAGCAAAACAAAATCAGGATAAGCAGACAGTATTTTCATCATTTTTTTTTTTTTTTTTTTTTGCGGTACGCGGGCCTCTCACTGTTGTGGCCTTTCCCGTTGCGGAGCACAGGCTCCGGACGCGCAGGCTCAGCGGCCATGGCTCACGGGCTTAGCCGCTCCGCGGCATGTGGGATCTTCCCGGACCGGGGCACGAACCCGCGTCCCCTGCATCGGCAGGCGGACTCTCAACCACTGCGCCACCAGGGAAGCCCCATCATTTTAAAAATATGAGTTTAAATAATGCAACATGTACCCTAAAGCTGTGAATTGAAGATTCTTTTAATAATTTGACCGAAGTCAGTACAAAACACAAGACATTTTTCTACATCGGAATATTTGTTATGAAACAAGGATAAAGAGTATTGGATAGGGCAATTAATGCTTTGTGTGTTTTAAAATTTTATTTCAAGAGTTATAATTTAAATATTGTATAATTATCTTTCAAAATTAAAAAAAATTGATGTTTATTTTGTGTTAGTGTTCCCTTCTTTTAGTATCTTCTATGATGAAATTCTATATCAGGTAGAAATAATTTTTATATGTTCTCAAAATATATAATCTTGCCAAAATAATGTTGATTCATAATAAATAAGCAACCATGTGTTTATTATTCTTTTTAATTTTTATTTCTTTAATTTTAATTAATTTATTTTATTTTTAAAATTTTGGCTGTGTTGGGTGTTCGTTGCTGCACGCTAGCTTTCTCTAGTTGCGGCGAGCAGGGGCTACTCTTGTGGTGCGCGGGCTTCTCATTACGGTGGCTTCTCTTGTTGCAGAGCACGGGCTCTAGGCGCGTGGGCTTCAGTTGTTGCAGCACGCGGGCTCAGTAGTTATGGCGCACGGGCTTAGTTGCTCTGTGGCATGTGGGATCTTCCCGGACCAGGGCTCGAACCTGCATTGGCAGGTGGGTTCTTAACCACTGCACCACTAGGGAAGTCCCTATTATTCTCTTTTTTAAATAAAAAACTTTTAGTATACTCATATCACAGAAAAACAATTCACTCTTTGTTACATCATTCATTATTATTTGAAATATGTAAAATATTAGAAGGAATACAGAGTAATTTGTAATTTAGGGAATTCTGAGAATTCAATTTCTCATTCCTGAATCCTGATATTAATACGGTGGGTATTTGAAAACACTGCTTGTTTCAGATCCACTCTGAATAACTGAGGTATCATTGAAGATTATGCGTTTTTGTGTTAGGTACTGGTATAGACTCTCCTACATTATTTAAATTGCATAACAGTGCTACGAGAAAGTGTTAATGTTTCTGCTCTACAAAAGGAGAAACTGAGGCTAACAGACTTGCTCAGTCTTTCTACAGCTAATTAACAATGGAGATGTACTTTGAACCCAGACCTTTTCTGATGTCATGGTTTCAAGTTTGTATTCTTCCCACTGATCAGATGTCTCCCTATTTATAAAACAAATTATTCACTTAAAATGTAGTAGGAATATATGTGTTAATTAAGCTATTACGTGAAAAAAGAATTTTTCAAAGTAAATGCAAAAGAAAAAGAGAATGGATTTGTATCTTTTGCTTTTTAAAATGTTTTTATTTAAGATACTTTACATGTACATAGACATAAACATGAATACTTGCTGAATGATGTACTAGGAATGGCAGTCGTTTAATAAAATGGCATTTCAGTTTTGACTTTTGTGTATTGTTTTAAAGATCACAGTTGTATCTAATCTTCTTTTTAAACCTACCAATAGTCTTACTCTAGAATTGTGCTGTACAAGTCAGTAGCCACTAGACCCATGTAGCTTTTAAAGTTTACATTATTTAAAGTGGAATAAAAGTAGCTACAGTTGGGTTCCTCAGTTGCACAAGCAATATTTTAAGTGATCATTTATCACATATGGCATTGTAGCTACTCTATCGTGCAGATATAAACCACTTCCATCATTACAGGTAGTTCTATTGTTACAGCACTGGTCTGGACCATCAAAAATTAATTTGTAGAGATCAGGGATTCAGTTCTTTGCTGTTTCATGTAGATTATGTTGATTTGGGGATAGATTCTATCATGCCCTCTCTCTGTCCCCATCCCAAGTTTTTCCCCAACCCTAAAGTAGTAATGTTACAAACATTTTCTTTACATCAGAAATTTAAACTTGCTTGTTTGAGAATTTATCATAATTTTGAAATAGTTAGAAAAATATTTTAGTTTCACTAAACCAAGGTTAGTAAATCATTCATCTAAGCACTTCTTAAGTGTTATATTGAGATTTTAATGAGGAATCTATTAACTATTGTGGCAGCATATTTTAAATTGTATTTTAATTTGGTAAATGTTCTCTGCTTTGCATTTTAAAATAAATGTCCTTTGGAATAAACATGACATTTAATGAATCTAAGCGGTCACTGAGAAGGAAAAGGTCCTCTTCCAAGTTTTGCAAAAGCATTTTTATTCTATATATTAACTATTTGTCATAACTATGACTGTCTTGTACTAAAGTTAAACTTTTTCTGATATTGGGCTGTAACTGCTAAAATGATACTTTACTAGTGATTACTTTTTAAATTAAACCCACATATTAAGCCATAAAGTGACTTGAGTGCATTGTAAATAAAATTCTATAATAATGAAGTGCTTTAATTACAGTCCCTAGTGTGAGCATAGAACTCAGTAAAATCTTTACTTAAATTCTTATTATGTTCAGTTTTTCCCCCTAAAGTTGTTTGAACCTAAGTAAAAAATGGGGAGCTTCAGCTTTTAAAGTCATTTGAGCAAATTCCATGAGAGAGCATGGCTGTTCTCCCAGTTAAGTGAGTTTTCACTGCATTTTGCAGCAAGCTAATTGCTTCTGCTAATAAATAATCTAAAATCGATGCTGACAGCAGTTAATTGGCACAGAGATTTTATTTTGTAAAGCTCTTGGCTAACGACCTTCTTTAAATTAATAGCATTAAGTACTAGGAGGAAATAAATCTGAGGAATTGCCTGTCATTTGCTTGTCATGTCTAATAACTTCCAATAATGATGGCTGATAGATTTTTGCACATTCCATTATTGAAGTTGGTGCATGTAATTATTCTCCTCATTATATGTAAACAATTAGCAATATTTGGTATTTCCTTGCAGTAAAGCTGTTAAATACAAGTAACATATTAGAGGTTAGAAGCCATTTTAAAATCTGGATTTTAATTATTTGAATGTGGAAGTCTTTCATGCTATCTGGGTATACTATGTGCTGTTTATTTTAAGCCTTGCAGTTGAATACTTTTTGAATAGGACTTATAAAAGTAAGTAGTGCATGTGTGTTTTAAAATGTGACAACTTGTGGAAATTTTTGTTTGCAGCTTGAAGAAGTCATGGAAAAAGAAACTTATAAAACAGCTAAATTAATTCTTGAAAGGTTTGATCCAGACTCAAAGAAAGCAAAGGTAAGGCTGTAATATCACTACTATTTTATTTTAAATCGCACATTGTAGTAGGTCACTGTAATAACATTATTGAATTTGACAGGAGTTGGAGCCGCCATCTGCTGGAGCAACTATAACTGCAAGACCTGGACAAGGTAAATAACTTTGTAGAAACTCCTGCTGCTGTTGGAAAGATCCATATTTATCCAAGTGAGTTCAAAAGTGTGATAGAGGTGTGAAAAACTTATGTAGGATGCTTTTATGTTAATTCGTATTTGGTAATTTGGGATATGACTTAAAATAGATGGCAATAAGTTTATTTCATTTTGATTTTATAGAAATATGTTGATGAGTAAAGATGTTATTATCTTTTGAGATTAAATATATAATTAGTTTTAATCTTTTGAAATTTAAGTGATTTCACCAATATTTTGTAAGGTTTTTTTCCCCCCTTTAAATAAGAGTCTCCTGGAATATCTGCTATTATGAAAATTCTTACATTTTTATGATTTATTTTTTGAGGAATTTAATGAAGATTTTTGTCAAACTTGAGTTCCTTCTAAAGTAACACTGTTAGAAAGAAAAAAAATGCAATTTAGAAATGAGAAAAAAAATTGAATTACTGCTATATAATAACATTAACTCTTTCTTTTTGCGGTTATATTGCCAGATTACTAGTGAAACCATTACTATTATGTTATTATTTTAAGTGGTTACATAAAGTATGCCCAAGACTGGCATGTGAAAAGATATTTTTGAGTTTGCATTGGCTTCCCCTTTTGTTCTCTTCTCTAGAGTATAATAAAATAACAGGCATACCTCAGATATTGCAGGTTTGGTTCCAGACCACCCCAATAAAGTGAATATCGCAATAAAGTGAGTCACACACACTTTTTGGTTTTCCCAGTGTGTATTAAAGTTATGTTTACACTATACTGTAGTCTATTAAGTGTGTAATAGCATTATGTCTAAAAAAATGTACATACCTTAATTAAAAAATACTTTATTGCTAAAAAATGCTAACCATCATCTGACAATGCAGGGTTGCCATATACCTTCAATTTGTAAAATTCATTTTGTGAAAAAACTCAGTATTCCCAAAGTACAATAAAATGAAGCAAATAAAACAAGGTATGCCTGTAGTTTGTAAGGCTTTTGTTGCTATATGGAATATACTTACAAAAATTTAACTTCTACTCTTATAAATCATTGGAATTGGAGCCTGGTTTATAAAGTTAGGGTGACATTTAGAACTTCGAGAAGTCAGTTCTTTTATAAATATCCACAAAGACCATGGGTACTAAATAAGCCATAGTAGTTTTAGGTATTCTAATTGGTGGAGGTATGTGGGAAGAATCCCACTGTTTCCCATATTTTATAAGTAGGATTCTGGTTTATAGAAATATTAGCCTGCTCTTTTGATAAATGTAAAAGTCTATCAAAAGTTATGTAAAAGTTTAAATATGATTAAAATAAATTAGTCGTAGAGAATTCCCTGGAGGTCCAGTGATTAGGACTCTGCCCTTCCAACTGCACGGGGTGTGAGTTCAACCCCTGGTCAGAGAACTAAGATCCCACAAGCCACGCTGTGCTTCTGAAAAAAAGAAAATTAGTCATAGATACTTGCAATGTAACACCTACTTTCATAATCAGTTTAAATTTTTCTATAATTTATACTTCTTACTAGTAATTATAAAATTTTTTTTTGGCCTGAAGGCCAGGTTACTATACTTTCTACTTGTATGACTGGTAGTAACTTTTCAAAAGTGCTTCTTGAATAACCTTAGTGAATATATTTTTAAAATGTGATATTTTGCAGAAAGCTGTTGCTGTTACTTTAACAAAAATCTGTTCTCTCTTATTAAAAAAGAACAGATGTATGATGCCCTTTATTGACATTCTTAAGCATTTATTAACATTAGGCAACATTAGTTCCTTTAAGAATCTAAACTTATCTTTCCTTAGAAACTTTTGAAGCCCCAATTTTTTTCTTCTGCTGTCATATTGTAACTATAGAAAAACCACTTCTGGTCTCTCTACTTTGGATTCCTGCAGCACTGCTTTTGGATATTCTTTTAGGGAGAATTAACATTTAGCTATAATATAAATGAATCATTCACTTCAAAGAATGTATTAAATAACTCTTATGTGTAGACATCATGGGGAATAAAGAGATGAATGTAATATGGTTTTTGACCTTAAGAAGCTTATAACCTATTTTTTTAAAATATTTCTTCTGGGGTACACTATTCTAGTATTCCTAACTTTTCTGGGTCTGTAAATATTAATTGCTATTTGGAATTTTTTTCCCTATTTAAAAAAATTCTAAACTGTATCTCAACTTTATTCTACTTTTTGAGAATTATAATTTAGTTCCTTGTTTAATTTGATCTTGTTATTATAGGTAAATTCGTCATACATTTTATTTATGTTTAAGTTCTGTGTTTCTGTGAGTTTAAAATTGTCTTTATTTCTTTGCTTTGAACCATTGTTAGTCCGTCAGTCCCTCCCTCCCTCCCTTCCTTCCTTCCTTCCTCACTCACTCCCTTTCTCCCCAACACCTTCTTCTCTCCCTCCCCCTTTCTTTCCTTTTTGTTTCTTTCACCTATTTCTGAACTTAAATAAAAGAAAAGGGAAAAAAATACTAAAGGATGTATGTATGTACATATGTGGCTCTCCAAACTGAATCTAATTGTGGTGTCCTTATTTTATTAGCTCTCTTGCATGTTTTCTGAACCAGAACTTGGATTCATGTGTAGTAGATAGCTTTCTTTTATTTTTTATTATTTACGTGTTAATGATATATATTAACTAAGAATGATTATAAAATTTGAGAATAGTATTCTTTGATTTGCTTAGGTTTAGCTCTAAAAGGAGTATAATATTTACTGAACATAATACTAACCTGACTGCCAGCCTCACGGCCACCCCACCCCCACCAATTTTTTATCTCTTGTGTTTTTCTTTATTTTTTAAAAAAATTATTGAAGTATAGTTGACATACAATATTGGTTTCAGGTGTACAACATAGTGATTCAACATTTACATGCATTACAAAATGATCTCCACAATAAGTATAGTAACCATTTGTCACCATACAAAGTTATTATAATATTATTGACTATATTCCCCATGCTGTACACTATATTATATCCCCTTAACTTATTTTTTGTGTCACTGGAAGTTTGTACCTTTTAATCCCCTTCATCTATTTCATCCATTCCCCAACTCCCCTCGCCTCTGGCAGCTACCAGTTTGTTCTCTGTATCTGTGAGTCTGTTTCCGTTTTGTTTTGTTTGTTCCTTTGTTTTGGTTTTTGGATTCCACATATAAGTGAAATCATTTCGTTTTTGTCTTTCTTTGCCTGACTTATTTCACTTAGCAAAATACCCCCTAGGTCCATCCATGTTGTTGCATACGGCAAGATTTCATTCTGTTTTATGGCTGAGTAATACTCCATTGTATACATGAATACATACCACATTTTCTTTACCTATCTATGGGTGGACACTTGCTATTGTAAATAATGCTGAAATGAACACAGGGGTGCATATATCTTTTCAAATTAGTATTTTTGTTTTCTTCAGATAGAAACCCAGGAGTGGAATTGCTGGATCTTCTGGTAGTTCTATTTTTATTATTTGACCCAGCTCCATACTGTTTTCCATCGTGGCCGTACCAATTTACATTCCCACCAACAATGTATGAGGGTTCCTTTTTTCTCCTTGCCCACACTTGTTACTTGTTGTCTTTTTGGTAATGGCCATTCTGACAGGTGTGAGGTGATATCTCACTGTGATTTTGTTTTGCATTTCCCTGATAGTTAGTGATATTGAGGATCTTTTCATGTGTCTGTTGGTCATCTGTATGTCTTTTTTGGAAAAATGTCTATTCAAGTCCTCTGCCTATTGTTTAATCAGATTGCTTGGTTTTTTTGATATTGAGTTGTGTATGTTCTTTGGATATTTTGGATATTAACCCCTTATTCGATATATCATCCGCAAATATCTTTTCCCACTCAGTAGGTTGCCTTTGTGTTTTGTTGTTGGTTTCCTTCTCTGTGCAAAAGCTTTTTAGTATGATTAGTCCCATTTGTTTATTCTTGCTTTTGTTTCTTTTGCCTGAGGCAAAAAGACATTGATCCAAAAAGACATTGCTAAGACTAATGTCAAGCATTTGTTGCCTATGTTTTCTTCTAGGGGTTTTATAGTTTTAGGTTTTGCACTTAAGACTTTAATCCATTTTGAGTTTATTTTTGTATATGGTATTTAATACTTTTGCACGTAGCTGTCCAATTTTCCCAACACTTTATTGAAGAGACTGTCTTTCTCTACTTTATATTTTTGCCTCCTTTGTCATAGATTAATTGACTATAAGCATGGGCTTATTTCTGGGCTGTGTTCTGTTCCATTGATCAATGTGACTGTTTTTGTGCTAGTACAATACTATTCTGATTACTATAGCTTTGTAGTATAGTTTGAACTCTGGGAGCACAGTAACTCTGGCTTTGTTCTTCTTTGGATATTTGGAGTCTTTTGTGGTTCCTACCAGTTTTAGGATTATTTGTTCTAGTTCTGTTAAAAACGCCGTTGGTATTTTGATAGGGATTGCACTGAATTTGTAGATTGCTTTGGATAGTATGGACATTTTAACAGTATTAATTCTTTCAACCCATGATCATGGTATATCTTTCCATTTATTTGTGTCATTATCAATTTCTTTCATCAGTGTCTTATAGTTTTCAGAGTATAGGTCTTCCACCTTCTTGGTTAAATTTATTCCTAGCTATTTTACTCTTTTTGATGCAATTATAAATGGGATAATTTTCTCTTTTTTTTCCCTTTATGCTAGTTATTAGTGAATAGAAATGAAACAGATTTCTGTATATTAATTTTGTATCCTTCAACTTTCCTGAATTCATTAATGAGTTCTAAAAGTTTTCTGGTGATGTCTTTAGGGTTTTTTATATACAATATCATGTTATCTGCAAATAGTGACAGTGACTTCTTCCTTTCCAATTTGGATGCTTTTTTCTTTTTTTTTTTTTTATAGAGCAAGTCAGTAGAGCAACTGCTCCTAATCTCTTTATTTTTATTTATTATTTTTTTTTGAACTTTATTTATTTCTTTATACAGCAGGTTCTTATTAGTCATCAATTTTATACTCATCAGTGTATACATGTCAATCCCAATCTCCCAGTTCATCACACCACCCCCCCACCCCCCGGCCACATTCCCCCCATGGTGTCCATAAGTTTGTTCTATGCATCTGTGTCTCAATTTCTGCCCTGCAAACCAGTTCATCTGTACCATTTTTCTAGGTTCCACATATATGCGTTAATATACGATATTTGTTTTTCTCTTTCTGACTTACTTCACTCTGTATGACAGTCTCTAGTTCCATCCACGTCTCTACAAATGACTCAATTTCGTTCCTTTTTATGGCTGAGTAATATTCCATTGTATGTATGTACCACATCTTCTTTATCCATTCATCTGTAGATGGGCATTTAGGTTGCTTCCATGTCCTGGCTATTATAAATAGTGCTGCAATGAACATTGGGGTGTGTGTGTCTTTTTGAATTATGGTTTTCTCTGGGTATACTCCCAGTAGCGGGATTGCTGGGTCATATGGTAATTCTATTTTTAGTTTTTTAAGGAACCTCCGTACTGTTCTCCATAGTGACTGTATCAATTTATATTCCCACCAACAGTGCAAGAGGGTTCCCTTTTCTCCACACCCTCTCCAGCATTTGTTGTTTGTAGATTTCCTGATGATGCCCGTTCTAACTAGTGTGAGGTGATAAATCATTGTAGTTTTGATTTGCATTTCTCTAATAATTAGTGATGTTGAACACCTTTTCATGTGCTTCTTGGCCATCTGTATGTGTTCTTTGGAGAAATGTCCATTTAGGTCTTTGCCCATTTTTTTTTTTTTTTTGCGGTATGTGGACCTCTCACTTTTGTGGCCTCTCCTGTTGCAGAGCACAGGCTCCAGACACGCAGGCTCAGCGACCATGGCTCACAGGCCTGGCCGCTCCGCGGCATGTGGGATCTTCCTGGACTAGAGCGCGAACCTGTGTCCCCTGCATCGGCAGGCGGACTCTCAACCACTGTGCCACCAGGGAAACCCTTCTGCCCATTTTTTGATGGGGTTGTTTGTCTTTTTAATATTGAGCTGCATGAGCTGTTTATATATTTTGGAGATTAATCCTTTGTCCATTGATTTGTTTTCAAATATTTTCTCCCATTCTGAGGGTTGTCTTTTCATCGTGTTTGTAGCTTCCTTTGCTGTGTAAAAACTTTTAAGTTTCATTAGGTCCCATTTGTTTATTTTTGTTTTTATTTCCATTACTCTAGGAGGTGGATCAGAAAAGATCTTGCTGTGATTTATGTCAAAGAGTGTTCTTCCTATGTTTTCCTGTAAGAGTTTTATACTGTCCAGTCTTACATTTAGGTCTCTAATCCACATTGAGTTTATTTTTGTGTATGGTGTTAAGGACTGTTCTAATTTCATTCTTTTACATGTAGCTGTCCAGTTTTCCCAGCACCACTTACTGAAGAGACTGTCTTTTCTCCATTGTATATTCTTGCCTCCTTTATCAAAAATAAGGTGACTATATGTGTGTGGGTTTATCTCTGGGCTTTCTATCCTGTTCCATTTGTCTTTATTTCTGTTTTTGTGCCAGTACCATATTATCTTGATTACTGTAGCTTTGTAGTATAGTCTGAAGTCCGGAAGCCTGATTCCTCCAGCTCCATTTTTTTTCCCTCAAGATTGCTTTGGCTATTCGGGGTCTTTTGTTTCTCCATACAGATTTTAAGATTTTTTGTTCTAGTTCTTTAAAAAATGCCATTGGTAATTTGATAGGGATTGCATTGAATCTGTAGATTGCATTGGATAGTATAGTCATTTTCACAGTATTGGTTCTTCCAATCCAAGAACATGTATATCTCTCCATCTGTTTGTTTCATCTTTAATTTCTTTCATCAGTGTCTCATAGTTTTCTGCATACAGGTCTTTGTCTCCCTAGGTATGTTTATTCCTAGGTATTTTATTCTTTTTGGTGCAATGGTAAACGGGAGTGTTTCCTTAATTTCCCTTTCAGATTTTTCATCATTAGTGTGTAGGAATGCAAGAGATTTCTGTGCATTAATTTTGTATCCTGCAACTTTACCAAATTCATTGATTAGCTCTAGTAGTTTTCTGGTGGCATCTTTACGATTCTCTATGTATAGTATCATGTCATCTGCAAAGAGTGACAGTGTTACTTCTTCTTTTCCAATTTGTATTCCTTTTATTTATTTTTCTTCTCTGATTGCCATGGCTAGGACTTCCAAAACTATGTTGAATAATAGTGGTGAGAGTGGACATTCTTGTCTTGTTCCTGATCTTAGAGGAAATGCTTTCAGTTTTTCACCATCAAGAATGATGTTTGGGGCTTCCCTGGTGGTGCAGTGGTTGGGAGTCCGCCTGCTGTTGCAGGGGACACGGGTTCGTGCCCCGGTCCAGGAAGATCCCATGTGCTGCAGAGCAGCTGGGCCGTGAGCCATGGCCACTGAGCCTGCGTGTCCGGAGCCTGTGCTCCGCAACGGGAGAGGCCACAAGAGTGAGAGGCCCACGTACCGAAAAAAAAAAAAAAGAATGATGTTTGCTGTGGGTTTGTCATATGTGGCCTTATTATGTTGAGGTAAGTTCCCTCTGTGCTCACTTTCTGGAGAGTTTTTATCATAAATGGGTGTTGAATTTTGTCAAAAGCTTTTTCTGCATCTATTGAGATGATCATACGGTTTTTCTTCTTCAGTTAATATGGTGTAGCACATTGATTGATTTGTGTATATTGAAGAATCCTTGCATCCCTGGGATAAATCCCACTTGATCATGGTGTATGAGCCTTTTAATATGTTGTTGGATTCTGTTTGCTAGTATTTTGTTAAGGATTTTTGCATGTGTGTTCATCAGTGATATTGGTCTGTAATTTTCTTCTTTTGTAGTATCTTTTTCTGGTTTTAGTATCAGGTTGATGATGGTGGCCTCATAGAATGAGTTTGGGAGTGTTCCTTCCTCTGCAAATTTTTGGAAGAGTTTGAGAAGGATGGGTGTTAGCTCTTCTCTAAATGTTTGATGGAATTCACCTGTGAAGCCATCTGGTCCTGGACTTTTGTTTGTTGGAAGATTTTATATCACAGTTTCAATTTCATTACTTGTGATTGGTCTGTTCATATTTTCTATTTCTTCCTGGTTCAGTCTTGGAAGGTTATACCTTTCTAAGAATTTGTCCATTTCTTCCAGGTTGTCCAGTTTATTGGCATAGAGTTGCTTGTAGTAGTCTCTTAGGATGCTTTGTACTTCTGCAGTGTCTGTTGTAACTTCATTTTCATTTCTAATTTTTTTGATTTGAGTCCTCTCTTTTTCGTGATGAGTCTGGCTAATGGTTTATCAATTTTGTTTATCTTCTCAAAGAACCAGCTTTATTGATATTTGCTATCGTTTTCTTTGTTTCTATTTTATTAATTTCTGCTTTGATTGTTATGATTTCTTTCCTTCTACTAAGTTTGGGTTTTGTTTGTTCTTCTTTCTCTAGTTCTTTTAGGTGTAAGGTTAGATTGTTTATTTGAAATATTTGTTGTTTCTTGAGGTAGGATTGTATTGCTATAAACTTCCCTCTTAGAACTGTTTTTGCTGCATCCCATAGGTTTTGGATCATCGTGTTTCCATTGTCATTTGTCTCTAGGTATTTTTTGATTTCCTCTCTGATTTCTTCAGTGATCTCTTGGTTATTTAGTAACGTATTGTGTAGCCTCCATGTGTTTGTGTTTTTTACATTTTTTTCCCTGTAACTGATTTCTAATCTCATAGCATTGTGGTCAGAAAAGATACTTAATATGATTTCAGTTTTCTTAAATTTACCGAGGCTTGGTTTGTGACCCAAGATGTGATCTGTCCTGGAGAATGTTCCATGCGTACTTGAGAAGAAAGTGTAATCTGCTGTTTTTGGATGGAATGTCCTATAAATATCAATTAAATCTATCTGGTCTATTGTTTTATTTAAAGCTTGTGTTTCCTTAATAATTTTCTGTTTGGATGATCTGTCCATTGATGTAAGTGAGGTGTTAAAGTCCCCCATTATTATTGTGTTACTGTCAATTTTCTCTTTTATAGCTGTTAGCAGTTGCCTTATGTATTGAGGTGCTCCTATGTTGGGTGCATATATATTTATAATTGTTATATCTTCTTCTTGGATTTATCCCTTGATCATTATGTAGTGTCCTTTCTTGTCTCTTGTAACATTTTTAATTTAAAGTCTATTTTATCTGATATGAGTATTGCTACTCCAGCTTTCTTTTGATTTCCATTTGCATGGAATATCTTTTTCCCATCCCCTCACTTTCAATCTGTATGTGTCTCTAGGTCTGAAGTGGGTCTCTTGTAGACAGCATATATATGCGTCTTGTTTTTGTATCCATTCAGTGAGCCTGTGTCTTTTGGTTGGAGTATTTGATCCATTCACATTTAAGGTAATTATTGATATGTATGTTCCTATTACCATTTTCTTAATTGTTTTGGGTTTGTTTTTGTAGGTCCTTTTCTTCTCTTGTGTTTTCCACTTAGAGAAGTTCCTTTAGCATTTATTGTAGAGCTGGTTTGGTGGCTGAATTCTCTTAGCTTTTGCTTGTCTGTAAAGCTTTTGATTTCTCCATCGAATCTGAATGAGATCCTTGCAGGGTAGAGTAATCTGGTTGTAGGTTCTTCCCTTTCATCACTTTAAATATGTCATTCCACTCCCTTCTGGCTTATAGAGTTTCCACTGAGAAATTAACTGTTCACCTTTTGGGAGTTACCTTGTATGTTATTTGTTGCTTTCAACAATTTTTCTTTGTCTTTAATTTTTGCCAATTTGATTACTATGTGTCTTGGTGTGTGTTTTCCTTGGGTTTATCCTGTATGGGACTCTCTGCACTTCCTCACTTGGGTGGCTATTTCCTTTCCCATGTTAGGGAAGTTTTCGACTATAATCTCTTCAAATATTTTCTTGGGTCCTTTCTCTCTCTCTTCTCCTTCTGAGACCCCTATAATGCGAATGTTGTTGCATTTAATGTTGTCTCAGAAGTCTCTTAGGCTGTCTTCATTTCTTTTCATTCTTTTTTCTTTATTCTGTTCTGCAGCAGTGAATTCCACCATTCTGTCTTGCAGGTCATTTATCCGTTCTTCTGCCTCAGTTATTCTGCTATTGATTCCTTCTAGTGTATTTTTCATTTCAGTTATTGTATTGTTCATCTCTGTTTGTTTGTTCTTTAATTCTTCTAGGTCTTTGTTAAACATTTCTTGCATCTTTTGAGTCTGCCTCTATTCTTTTTCTGAGGTCCTTGATCATCTTCACTATCATTATTCTGAATTCTTTTTCTGGAAGGTTGCCTATCTCCACTTCATTTAGTTGTTTTTCTGGAGTTTTATCTTGTTCCTTCATCTGGTACATAGCCCTCTGCCTTTTCATCTTGTCTATCTTTCTGTGAATGTGGTTTTTGTTCCACAGGCTGCAGGATTGTAATTCTCCTTGCTTCTGCTGTCTTTCCTCTCCTAATCTCTTTATTTTTAAACCAGGATTTTTCTAGTCTATAACACCCTGCTAGTGTTGAGTGGTCTCCTGCAGAGGCGGGAGGTGGCTGTGTCTCACCTTGAGGACAAGTTCACTAGCAGCAGCCTGGATGCTTTTTATTTCTTTTTCTTGTCTGCTTGCTGCGGCTAGGACTTCCAATACATGTTGAATAAGTGTGATGAGAGTGGGCATTTTTGTCTTATTCCTGATCTTAGAGGCAAAGCTTTCAGCTTTCTCTGTTGAGTCTTAGCTCTGGGTTTGTCATATATGGAATTTATTATGTTGAGGTATGTTCCCACTATACCCACTTTGTTGAGAGTTTTTATCATAAATGGATGTTGGGTTTTGTCAAATGCTTTTTCTACATATATTGAGATAATCAGGATTTTTATCTTTTGTCTTGTTAACATGGTGTGTCAGATTAATTGATCTGTGGATATTGAACCATCCTTGCATCCTTGGTTTAAACCCCACTTGGTCATGGTTTATGATCCTTCTAATGTATTGTTCAATTTGGTTGCTAGTATTCTTTTTTTTAATTAATTATTTTTTGACTGCATTGGGTCTTTGTTGCTGCATGCAGGCTTTCTCTAGTTGCGTTGAGTGGGGGCTACTCTTCGTTGTGGTGCATGGGCTTCTCATTACAGTGGCTTCTCTTCTTGCAGAGCACAGGCTCTAGGCGCGTGGGCTTCAGTAGTTGTGGCGCATGGGCCAGTAGTTGTGGCTCGCAGGCTCTGGAGCTCAGGCTCAGTAGTTGTTGCGCACGGGCTTAGTTGCTTCGCGGCATGTGGGACCTTCCCGGACCAGGGATTGAACCTGTGTCCCCTGCATTGACAGGCGGATTCTTAACCACTGCACCACCAGGGAAGTCCTGGTCTTGATTTTTTGATCCATTCAGCCATCCATTGTCTTTTGATTAGAGCACTTTGTTCATTTACATTTAAAGTAATTATTAATAGGTATGTATTCATTTCCATTCTGTTTATTGTTTTCTGGTTGTTTTTGTAGTTCTTCTTTGTTTCTTCTTCTCTTGCTTTCTTCCCTTATGATTTGATGAATATCTTTAATGTTATGTTTGGATTCCTTTGTTTTGTGTGTGTGTTTTTGTTTTAGGTACTATGAGGTTCATATATAATGACCTGTGTATATAGCTGTTTTAAGTTGATGATCTTGTTTTAAGTTCAAACACTTTCTAAAAGCCCTACATGTTTAGCCCCCCATCATGTTTTATGTTTTGAATTTACATCCTTTTATTTTGCGTATCCCTTAACTACATAGATATAGATGATTTTACTACTTTTGCCTTTCATCATTTCTACTAGCTTTATAAGTGATTGGTCCACTACTTTCACTATATGTTTGTCTGTAGTGGTGAGATTGTTTCCTCAGAATTTTCTTACTTCTAGTTGTGGCTTTTTCTTTTCCACTTAGAGAAGTCCCTTTAACATTTCTCGTAAGGTTGGTTTAATGGTGATGAACTCCTCTAGCTTTTGCTGTGTATAAGACTACCTCTCCTTCAATTCTGAATGATAACCTTGATGGGCAGAGTATTCTTGGTTGTTTCTTTTTTTCTCCAGTACTTTAAATATATTGTGCCGCTCCCTTTTGGCCTGCAAAGTTTCTGCTGAAAAGTCAGCTGATAGTCTTATGGGGGCTCTCTTATGTATAACTAGTTGTTTTTCTCTGCTGCTTTTAAGATTCTCTCCTTATCTTTCTCTTTTGACATTTTAAGTATAATGTGTCTTGATGTGGACCTCTTTGGGTTCGTCTTGTTTGGGACTGTCTGTGCTTCCAGGACCTGGATGTCTGTTTCCTTCCTCACATTGGGGAAGTTTTCAGCTATTATTTCTTGAGATACCTTCTCTGCCCCTTTCTCTCTCTCTCTTCCTTCTGGAATTCATGTAATGTGAATGTTAGTATGCTTGATGTTGTCCCAGAGGTCCCTTAAACTATTCTCTTTTTTCTGAGTTCTTTTTCTTTTTTCTGTTCAGTTTGGGTGATTTCCACTCCTCTGTCTTTCAGATCACTAGTCTATTCTTCTGTATCATCTAATCTTCCATTGATTCCCTCTAGTGTGTTTTTCATCTCAGTTATTGTATTCTTCAGCTCTGATTTTTTAAAGTATTTTCTTACTCTGCTGAAGTTTGCACTGTGGTCATCCATTCTGCTCTTGAGTTTCATGAGCATCTTTATGATCATTACCTTGAACTCTTTATCAGATAGATTGTTTATCTCCATTTCATTTAGTTTCTGAGATTGGTCTTGTTCTTTCATTTGGAATATACTTTTCTGTCTTCTCACTTTGCCTAATTCTCTGTGTTTATTTCTTTGTATTAGGTAGGCCCGTTACATTTCCTGATCTTGGAGAAGCGGTCTTATGTAGGTGGTGTCCTGTGGGGCCCAGGCACATGCTCTCTTCTGTGCACCAGAGCCAGATGCTTCAGGGGTGTAACCTGTGTGGGCTGTGTATGCCTTTCTCTTGTTGCGGGGCTAACTGCCGTGGGTTTGCTGGTATGCGGGTTGGCCCCTGGGCCCAGCTGGCTGAGAGGACCTGCTTTGTGCTATTACAGGGGATACATTGGTGGGCGGTGCAGGCCCCCCAGCACATCGGGCTGTGAGGCCTGGTGGCAGGCAACTGATGTGAGCACACTGGTAGGCAAGGCAGGCCCCTGGTGCTAATAGGCTCGAGGGAGGATTCCAGAGCATGCCTGCCAGTTCTGGTGTCATCTAGGTAATATGAGATCACATTAGTGGCTGCTGCCAACATCTGAGTCCCCAAGGGGAGTCCCAGCAGGAGGCTTTCTAAGATCGGCAAGTAGGTCTGACCCTGGCACCTTTCACACTGCTGCCTTTCTGCTTGAATTCAGATTGAGTGAGTTTTTGCCTGCACTCTTTAAGAGCAGCCTCAGTTTCCTACAGCCCTCTGGCTCTCCAAAATGTGAACCCTGCTGGTTTTCAAATTCAGACATTTTGGGGGCTCATTTTGGTGAAGGACCCCTGGGCTGGGGAGCCCAGTGTGGGGATTGGACTCCTCAGTCCTTGGGGAGGACCTCCTTTTTAAGGTTTTAATTGGTATATGGGAATAAATTTGACTTCTATATACTAATTTCTGATTTATTCATTTGTTTTTGTTTTTTCCAGTAAATGTTTATTGAGTATGTGCTGTCAGGTATTGTTTTAGGCCCTGAGGTTATAGTAGTAAAACAAAAGAGACAAAAAAAAAAATCTCCCTTTGTGCACGTTGTGGGGGTAGACAATTTTATCTATCAGTTTATCTGTATAATGTTAGATGGAGGAAAATGAAGAAAGGATGATGTATAGGGACTGTCTTGAGTGAGGGTGGGTTGAAGCATTAAATAGGGTTGTCAGGGAAGGCCACATTGATAAGGTGACCTTTGATCAAAGTCATGAAAGAGGTGAGGGGATGAGTCATGCAGATATCTGAGGGAAGTACATTCCAGACAGAAGGATCAGTAAGTGCAGAGACTGAGTAGAGAGTATGCCCAGATTACTCTAGAAATAGCGTGGAGGCCAATATGGCTGGACTGGATTGAACAATGGGGAGAATAGTAGGAGAGACAGTAAGAGAGGTAGCAAAGGATCATATCATGTGGGTCTTGTAGAATGTAGACCACGGTAAGAACTTCAGTTTTCAATTTTTAAAAAATTTTGTTTTTTGTTTTGAGCAGAGGATTGACATGATTTAAATTATGTTTTCAAAGGAAGGTGACTATGTTGAGGCTGCAAAGGAAGCAAAGGTGGAAGCAGGGAAAGTACTTAGGAAGCTCTTGCAGTTATCTAGGAAAGCACTGATGGTGGCTTGAACCTTTGTTTAGTAACATAAGAGGTGGTTTAAGATTCTGCATATATTTTAAAGTTGGAACCTAAAAGGTTTCCTGATGGATTGGATATTGGGTCAGAGACCGAGGACTCAGAGGTGACTTTCAGGATTTTGGCCTGAGTAACTGGGAAGATAGAGTTTTCAGTTATTGAGATGGTAGAAATTACAAGAGGAGCACTTTTTGGATGGGGTTTCAGGTGAGGTGGTGAAGAACAGGGTTTGATTTTGGATATGTATGTTTGAGATGCCTATTAGACAGATGTCCAAGTGGGGATTCTAAGGACGTAGTTGAATATGAGTCTGGCAAACAGGAATTATGTGGATTGGAGATATAAATTTGGGTGTCATCAGTATTTGGATGGTATCTACTAAAACCATGAAACTGGATGAGATTATCAAGGATGTAAATGTGGAGAAAGAAGAGAAAAGGACCAAGACCACCCTAGGGTACTCTAACATTAAGATATTTGGAGTAATGAAGAAGAACCAGAAAAAGAAAGTGAGAAGAAGTGGTCAGTGAGATAGGAAATCCCAAGAGTGTGTGGTGTCCTGGACACTAATTGAAGTTTCTGGGCCATGGTCATCTGTGACACATACTGCTGCCAAGTAAGTTGAGGGTCGAAAATTGACCATAGGTTTTAGCAATGTTGAAGAACTTGGTGACCTTGAGAAGAATAGTTTTGGTAGAGGAATGGAGTAAAAGCCTGTTTAGAGTAGATTTAAGAAAGTAAGGGAGTAGAGAAGTGGTAGACAATGAGAAGAGGCAGTTCTTTTGAGTAAAGGGAATGGAGAAAATGGGTAGCTGGAGGGGGAAGCATTTTGTGTGTATGAGTGAGCAGGATGTATGAAAGAAATGATAGCATGTGCATGTTTATGTGCTACTGGAAATGGCCTAGAAGACATGGAATAATTGATGATGGAGAGAGTGGGGACAATTGATGGAGAACCATCCATGAGGAGGCAAGAAAGGATGGGATTTAGTGTACAAGTGCATCTTGTACTAGTGAAATTAACAAAAGGAAAGTCAGTTATATCCTGCCACAGCTAAGTTTGAAATCAAAAAGTATTGAAAAAAAGTTAATGGTCCTAGCAAATGGATTACAACTTCTTATTTAAGTAGGTTTTTAGAGTTTACTCACTTGTGTTCCATGGCAGATATGGAAGATTAAAGTAGAAGTCATGAATCTTTTTTGCTCTTGATAGTAAATGGAATGATACTTCATACTTTGCTGTTTTGGGGGATGTACATTTGATAAAGAAAATCTGCGAAAACATAAAATAGCAAATGCACTTTTTTGGGTGTTCTTACGTGTTATAGCTATACCGTTGTAGTTATCTATTGTATTACAAACCACTCCAAAACTTAGTGGCTTAAAACAGCATTCATTTGTTTTGCTCATGAATTTACAATTTCGGCAGAGTTTGGTAGAAACATCTCATCTCTACCCCACATGGGTTGGAGCTACCTGATTGGGGATGGAGGATCTACTACCAGGATGGCTTACTCACATGACTGACAGATTGGTGCTGGCCTTTCCACATGGACCTCTCTAATGGAGCCACTTGGACTTGCTTCTAATGTGGTGCTGGGTTCTAAGAGTAAGCCACCCAAAAGACAGAGTAGTTTTGAAAGCTGGCACACCTATATTCTCTTGGTCAAACAGCAGTATTACAGATTCAAGGGAGGGGACATAGGCATTCTCCTTCTCCCATTTGAATGCAGGTGACTCAAATAATTGTGGACTCTTATTTTAAAACTGTCACATATACCTTAATACAGGTAACAAAGGCATTTCTATCCCCATCCATTTTTCTGTGTTCATATTAAATGCCGACATTACCATGAAACCTTTCTTCATCCCATCACTGATTTTAATATCCCCCTTCCTGAACCCTTCATGGTACTTTGTTGTTTCCTTTTTTTGTGGCATTTACCTTGTATTAGTGTATGTTATAATTTTGTATTATCTTTGCTTGCCACCTTTATATTGCAACTCTGAATTCCACTCAGTAGTGCTTTACTCATAGTGGTTGCTTAATAAGTGTGTTGTCAAAAGAAATAAAAGGAAACTTTTTTTAAGAATTCATAAATTTTGTTTAAATGTTGTAAAAAAGTGATTAACCAAATGAGACCTTGGTGAACTGCAAGGTGCAGGTTGTTTAAAATTGAGAGAGGTAAGAGACAAACTAGAGTAGGAATAAGTCATCAAGGTGATGAAGAAAAATGTTTTGATAAATTAAGAGTACATTTTGCTTAATAGTTCTTTAAAAAGCAGAGCAACAAAAAAGTAAACTCAACTAAAGGCTGGCAAGTGGTGTATGTTATTAGAAAATTTTCTGCTTGAAGGTAGCTTTTTTGTATGGTCTCCTGAAATTAGGCTGAAATTCTCAATGTAGCAGGCAACAAAAATTCAGTTGATTAACAGTCTTGTTCCATGTACAGCCTTACTTATTCTTGCATGTAACATAACATATTTATATTTTCTGGGGATGAGGACATGGATGTGTTTGGGAGGTCTTTATTATGCCTACTGTACCACGTAAGTTGGGTAATAGGCAGTTGGAAGTTCGTTATTAAAGTGCAGGAGGAACATAAATTTGTTTCATAGACTTTATTAAGCTCATACTCTGTGCCAGTACCTTGCCACATCCTGGGGCTATAAAGATGCAGTTCCTGTCTATTAGCTCTTGGTTAAAAAAGTTATGCATATGTAAATAATCTTATCATACCAAGAACCACGGTGAAGGTCGTCACGAATCACAATGCATATGTTTTAATAACAATTTGCTTTGAGAACATGGTGGGAAAGGACTCTTCAGGTCTACTCTAAGGTACCAAGAAGAGACCTTGGTACCTTGAGGGACTGCAAATAGTGCCATATGCCTGAAAAAGGGGGGTAGGGTTTATGTGAGGGAGGGATAATTATGAAGAATTTTGTATGCAGCATTACAGAGTTTGAGACTTTATCTTATATGCAACATGGGAACCACTGGAGGCTTTGCATTTTAGAAAGAACAGCTTTTGTTTGTTTGGTTTTGGTTTTTTCTTTTTTGTAACATGGAGAATGGATTGGAGAGAGCAAGGCTGAACACATGGGTATCAATTAGGATACCAACTAATATAGGTAAGAGACAAGGGCCTACACTAGATAGCTTATTGCAAAGAAGTTGAAAAGGGAAGAGATTTAAGAGATAATTCAGATTTAAGAATAGATTGATAGGACTTGATGGCTATTAGATTTGGAAAGTGTGGAGTCGAAGGAGGAGTAAAGATTTTTAGCTTGAGCAACTGGTTAGATGTTAGTGTTAATAAGCAAGATAAGGAACATAAGAATCAGAGTAGTAGGTTTGTGTTGAAGATAATAACTTTGCTTTTGGATCTGTTGAGTGAGAGTTAAATCCAGGTGATATGGTTTATAGGTAGTTAATTATTTCAAATGGAGCTTAGAAAAAAGTTGAGGTTATAGATACAGATTAGGAGTCATTGGGAAGCATAGGTGATACTTATTGAACCCATGGGATCGAGTGAAATTGTCCAGGGAGAGAAAATAGAGTAAGAGGACCTATAAGAACAGCTGTCCCCAACCTTTTTGGCACCAGGGACAGGTTTCGTGGAAGACAATTTTTCCACAGACCGGGGTAGGATACGGGGTCGGGGTATGGTTCAGGTGGTAATGCAAGCGATGGGGAGCGGCAGATGAAACTCCACTCGCTCGCCCGCCACTCACCTCCTGCTGTGCGGCCCGGTTCCTAACAGGCCATGGACCGATACTGGTCTGCGACCCTGTGGTTGGGGACCCCTGTATAAGAACATTAACATTTAAGTGTAGATCGAGAAAGAGGAGCCCAGGAAAAAGAAGAAATGATCAAAGTTAAAAGCAGAACTAAACTGGCATCTAGAAAGCTGAAGTGTAAGTAGAGATGATATCCATTGTCATATTCTGCAAAGGGTCAAGTAAGTAGAAGACAGATGAGGCCCTTGTTCTTTGTAACAACGATGGAGGTAAGTATTCTCATTACGTGAGGAAGCTGAACTGAGAGATGTCAACTTGGAAAAGGCTGCATGCACATCTAATAAACAGGGTGGAGCTAAAATTTAAATCAAGACAGTTTGATTTCAGAATCTATGCTTTTAACATCTTATTTTATTATTTTAAACTTTTTTTTCTTCCTTTTGTTTATCATAAAATAGTAGTTTTTAATCTCATTTTGAGTCTGCTTCATTTTGAATTTAAAATTATAGACATGTCCTCATACTTGGTATGATTTTTATTGAATAGTTGATTGATCATTGATAAGGATGTTAAAACATCCTCTGGCCAAGAGGTGGCTTTATGGGACAGTCCTTATACTTAACCAGACTGACATAGAATGCTTGCTAAATCTTTTTGGGGGATGGTATTTTACATTTAAATGTGGGAAATGTTCAATATAACCGATATGACTACTTTGTTGAGTACTAGAAACTTTTTAAGAGAATTATAATACAAAGCATTTGTAAGTTCCATGTAGCCAAAAGTAGATAAATCTTACATATTTTAAATTGAGACTACCAGAATATTCCATAACACTTTACCAAATATAGATTTGGTATTGTATTGCTAGCTATTTTCAACCATTGTCATGGTAACTCTTTGTTACCTGCTTTTCTTTTGTAAACATTGAAACTTTTTCTCCCTTTCCTGACTCTTCTGTATCAGTTTTCCCTTTTGTCTGCCTAATTTTAGATTTAGAAATTATTAAGCCACATCTCTTTTATGGAATGCTAGATATGGTGTTCTTTGTTAAATAGTTAGTTATAGACCTTACCTTTCAGTAGCATATGAGTGATGTTAAAAAAAAGAGTGCCTTAGTTAATTTTCACTGGGTAAATGCACACTCAGAGGATGCAGTCTCAAGTCTTTGTTCAAGAAGTGAAAGGATAATAGTAACTTTTAAGATAGTCTAATAAATGTTAAGCATTTATTTATCTGGAAGAAAAATGTAATTTTTGAGTTATGTTTTGCCTACCTAAAAATCTGCTAAAGAAATGATTTACAATATTTGATGCCTTGTTTTTTTAAATTAATTCCAGTGACCAGATCTTTATATGATTTCATTGATCTCAGTACCTTTTGCAGCATTTAATGGCTTTTCTTATGTGTAACCATCTTTTAAGGTGTTTCTTGTGAATAAAAGATAATTAAGTGACCAGCTAATTTGCAGGAGTTATTAAGATACACTTAGTCTACGTAAAATCTGAAGTTTTCTATAAACTGTAAGGAAAATAGCCAAATATAAGGGCAGTTCCATTTATATAATGATGACATGCTTGTAATTTATTGTTGCAGTGGCTAGGTTAGAGATTAAATTAAGAACCAATGGAAAATTAGTTGGTCCCACTAATTACAGATAAATGGTGATTTGAAATACTTAGCTGTATGAAAACACTGTCATCTGAATTATGTATTCAATAAATGTGAACTATCAACTTACAGATATTATCTTATTTAATTCTCATAACAATTCTGAGTTAGGATATTATTATCCTAATTTTACAGATAAAGAGACAGAGACTTAGTGAAGTTAGCCCATCTGTGGTCTTGTAGCTGCAGCCAGGATTCTAACCAAACCTTTTTGACCGCAGGGCCCAGGTTCTTAACTAGTAGACTAGATTATAGTAAACTGAAATCTGATGCTCAAGCTGTACTTTTGATTGCAATGAACTTTTCATGAAAATCTTTAACTGTCAAATAGAGTCCAAATCTAAACTATTTTGCTTCTGGAGGTATGCATTTTTTACCAGTCATGCCAATTAAAATTTAACTTCTTTAATTTTAGCCTACAGTTTCAGGATTTGTGATAATTTAAGGTGATATGTAGAATTAAAAAGCTAGAAGTGCATCTTTATTTGAGCTCTTACCATCGACATTCAAGTAAGATATTGGTGGGTATGGAGAATGACAGAATTGAATTTTATGTTATCGAGTAGGCAGGGGATCATGAAACTTTCTGTAAAGCACCAGATAGTAAATATAGTAAATGGCTTTGAGAGCCGTACGGTCTCTGTTGTAACTACGCAACTCTTCTAAAGTAGCCATAGACAGTATGTAAACAACAGCGTTATTGTGTTTCAGAAAGAGGCAGCAGCCTGGATTTGGCACATTTGTCCACTTCTTGTAATTTTTGCAAGAAAAAGATAAGATTTGTTTATGATAATATATTGTTTATGCAGAGTGGAAGTTTTCCTTTGTAAACTGTATTGGCAAAAAAAGTTTACCCAAAAAGATAGCAATAGTATAAAGGAGAATGGGAAGCTAATGGTACCTAATAGTAAAGAATACTTTTTCAGCATTTCTATGACTACTTTAATTACCTCATAAATACTTGATAATTACAGAATATACTTATTTACTCATTTCTTAGCATTACCATTTTTTTATCTTGAAAAAACAATTCTACAGTTTTCACTGGCGTTTTCACTAATTCTGATAAACTTTCTTTATCATAACGTGGGAAGGATTATTGTAAAAAGATATGATGCATAACTGGGTGATGATTTTATTTTATTTGAATTTATTTTGAAAAATAATATCAGCAGGTAGACTTAGATCAAGGCTTGTTGTGTAAATATATACATGTAGTTGAATTGTAGGTTCAGAAGTGGAGTACTCTACAGCCAGCTTTCAGTGTCACATTTTATAGATTTCTTATTACAAGTAGTTTTGACCCTACAGATGCCTTCTAGTGCCACAAAACATTTTTAAATGTAAGTCATTTGTGATATTGACTAATGGTGGTATGTTGGATGTTGAACTTAATACATACTTTTTATTCTTATTCTCAGAGATTCGTCAGCGACCTGCAGCTCAAAGAAACCTTTCTCCAGCACCAGCAGGCTCTAGCCAGGGCTCTCCCTGCAAAGTTCCAGTATCTCCTGGACCACCAAAGGACACTTCGGCCCCTGGTGGACCCCCAGAAAGAACTGTTATTCCAGCCCTATCGTCAAATGTGTTAACAAGACGTTTTGGATCCCCTGCTACTTCAGTGCCTGGAATGGGTAAACAGAGCACTTAATGTTATTTACAGTTTATATTGTTTTCTCTGGTTACCAATAAAACGGACCATTTTCAGACAGTATGGAAATGGCATTTCATTTGGAAATAGCAGAGCAGTTATCTGATTAAGCAGGAGTTCCATATTCAATTAGCCATAACTCTTTACAGCTGGCACCTTGTGATACTGAAACCTATTTCTTGAGCTCATTTAACTGTTATGGCTTCTTTGTTTAAATGGCAATAAAACTTTGTAGTATTCTGTAGTCAACAGTATAGCATATCTTTTTATATTCAGCTTTAGAATGGTCCCAGATTTATATAAAATGACGATAGAAGAGAACATTTTTGGAATATATTCGTGCTTTTTGCTAGCCCCTTCATATATATTTTTAAATATGACAATTACTTAACATATTTCAGTAAGAATATTCATGCGTTGTGGTGTATAATACTACTAATGTTAATGTGGGCTTGGTAGATTTTTCTTTTTTTAAGCCATAGAACCTTTAGTATCTTCTGACAGATACTTTAACTTAAAGTTCTATTGAATTAATAACAATAATTCAATAGAATTACTACTATTACCCTTTACTAGTATTTCATTTCTTTGGACTCTCTTTTTTCAGTGCTGTAGATCTCTAGGGAAAGACCCCATTTTTGGAGTGTAATAGATTATATTACCCTGCAGCTTTCTTTTGGAGTGTGATTGGGACATGGAAGTCCACTATATCAGCAGATCACATTAGTTTATGTAGATTTCCATGTCTGATTATTGAATATGATAGTAAATTATTTATTTTAGAATATTTAATTTTAATTTAGATTACTTTCATATTTCATGACTAATTACGTATAATTTATAATGATTTTGAGGCTAGTTAGTAGTTGATATCAGGTATTCAGGGCACTTATGTAGTAAAATCAATAAGCAATCTAAATGTTACTAATGCAGTAGACTTTTTTTCCCTGCTTTTTCTTCAAAAAAAGCAGCATAAGATTTTAGAAAACTAGAAAACTATTAATTTATAAATACATTAAGAAAGCTAGCTACAAATGAAATGAATACAAAACATAACTTTTAATTATTGGTTATTGAAAAAATACTTTTAAACTTGACATATAATGATGTCACTCAAGGCAGCCATGTATTTTGTGAAGTTGAGTAAATTAAAGTGATTGAAAATTATTCATCTTTCAGTTGTTATCTAGTTGATCCAAGATACCCATATTTGTAAAGTAAAGCTCTCAGTTGTTTAATGAAAGAACATTTTTTGTGAGAATGCATGAGTTATATACATTTGTATAACTAGTTTTAAAGAAATTAAAGTTTAGCAATTTATATAAAATAATAAAAATTATATACTAGCACATGTAAGAACAGGATTATAGCAGGAGCAATGGCCTACCATTTCATGATCATGTAAATATAACATATTTTACTGAAGTTTTTAATTAGTTTCTGTGTAAAAGACTTTGTATTTAAGTTGTACATTGCCAAACGTATGAATGAGTTAAGTGATTTCTTACAGCGAAGATTAATAATTCATATTTTCATTATGCCATATTTGTGGAAGAGAATCAATTTAATGTGTATTACCACAGGGCTCCCATATGTTTGGAAATTAATAACCAGCAGGTACTTGATAATTTGCCAAGCTGTGTAAAAATGACCAGTATTCCTACAATGATTGCTCTTGATGTTTTTATTAATTACTGTTACCCATAACAGCATGAATACAAAGATGTGTTATTTTAAAAGTTATTAGTATGCAAGGGAGTTAAGATAGTTTTATGAAATCTGTTGTTTTATTTATCCAGATTCCTTTCTGGACATTTTCATTTTAAACATGTAGAAGTAAAATACTCCAGCAAAAGTTAAGTTGGCTTAAATGCTTTCAAAATCTAATTTGGCATGTTTATTCAAGTTGAAAATTTGGTAATGAGGGATGACACTTAATGTCTACATTCAAGTTAATGTTTTGATGATAATGATTGAATGTTGTTAGTACGACTATACCAATAACTGATGAAATCTGAAAAATGTACTTGATTTGTAATACTAAAAACTTATTCTAGAACCTAAATTTCATTTACTAGCTATAATTCTACATCATTTGCCTTTTTAAAGATGGTAACAACCTTTAGATTTGTGATTATTTACAAAGCAAGTCTCTTTCTTATCATTTAACATATTAATATCATATTACTGCCCTAAAGCCATTTTTTAATGCTTTAAAGTATTTGTCACAGCCATTTTGAAAACCTTTTATGCATGTATTGCAGGGTTTATTCCAACAAGACCGCATTTTGTTTCAAAGTCTTCTACGAGGTCTCCACGTAACCTCCATTGCTGCCTATCTTACTCTTATCTGGCCTTGTTTTACAAAGGCAAACATCACATCTTATTTATTTTATTCTCTCACTTTCTTCTCAGTGCCTTCTGTGTAGTCTCTCAGTTCAGAGTATCTCCTGCACACAGTTCTGTTTCAGTTTTCAGAGACTGTGGAGTTAACAATTCATAAAGTTTGAATGTGCAATCTTTGTTTTTGTTGCTACTGTTTTTATGTGATGTAATCATTAACTAAATTCTGGGTTATTTCTCCACTCCCCATTCTCCATTCATCTCCTCTGATACTGGCTAATTTATTACATGAACACAATGTATCTCTCTATTTATTTAGATCTTCTCTAGTTTCTCTCAACAATGTTTTGCAGTGTTCAGTATATAGGTTTTGCACCTTTTGGGGTTAAACGTACATCTAATTTTTTCATGTTTTTATCATATTTTAAATGATATTTTATTAACTATTTCCATTATTCATTGCTAACATATATAGAAATAGAGTTGATTTTTGTATATTGATCTTGTATCCTGTAATATTGCTAAACTCACTTGTTAGTTCTGATAGCTTTTTTTTCTTATAGATTCCATAGTATTTTCTACATAGGCTGTCAGATTGTAAGTAAGGACAATTTTACTTCTTCTTTTAAAATCTGGATTCCTTTCATTTCTTTTTCTTGCCTTATTATACTAGCTAGAACCTTTAGTGCAGTGTTAAATAGAAGTGGTGAGAGCAGACATCCTTGCCTTATTGCTGATTTTAGGAGGAGAGCATTTACTTTTTCTTCATTCAGCCTGATGTAAGCTATAGGGTTTTTTTTTTTTAATAGATACCCTTTGTCAGATTGAGGAAGTACCCTTCCAATCCTAGTTACAAAGGTTTTTATCAGTAAAAGATGATGGATTTTGTCAAATGCTTTTTCTGCATCTATTGAGATGCTCATGTAGGGTTTTAGTTTGTTTTTTTGTTTTAACATCACTGTTTTAACATTCACTATTTCATATGGTGAAATACACTGATTGATTTTTTAAAAATAAATTTATTTATTTATTTTTGGCTGCGTTGGGTCTTTGTTGCTGTGCGTGGGCTTTCTCTAGTTGCGGCAAGCGAGGGCTACTCTTTGTTGCAGTGTATGGGCTTCTCATTGTGGTGGTTTCTCTTGCTGCGGAGCACAGGCTCTAGGCATAGGGGCTTTAGTAGTTGTGGCATGCAGGCTCTAGAGTGCAGGCTCAGTAGTTGTGGCACATCGGCTTAGTTGCTCTGCGGCATGTGGGATCTTCCCAGACCAGGGATCGAATCCATGTCCCCTCCATTGGCAGGTGGATTCTTAATCACTGCTCCACCAGGGAAGTCCCTGATTGTTTTTTGTTTGTTTGTTTGTTTTGTTTTTTGCGGTACGCGGGCCTCTCACTGCCGTGGCCTCTCCTGTCACGGAGCACAGGCTCCGGACGCGCAGGCTCAGCAGCCATGGCCCACAGGCCCAGCCGCTCCGCGGCACGCGGGATCCTCCCGGACCGGAGCATGAACCCGTGCCCCCTGCATCAGCAAGTGGACTCCCAACCACTGCGCCACCAGGGAAGCCCCCTTATTGGTTTTTTTAACATTGATTTTTAGATGTTAAACCACTAGCTTTCCTGAGGTAAATTTCACTTGGTCATGATGTTTTATTATTTTATATATATTGTTGGGTTCAATTTGCTAAAATTTCGTTAGAAATATTTACATCAATTTTCCTTAGGGATATTGCTCTGTAGTTTTGTTTTTGTTTTTCTTGTAATTTTTTTTTCTGGTTTTGGTATCAGAGTAATGCTGGCCTCACTGTGAGAAGGTATTTTCTCATCTTTAATTTTATGGACAAGTTTGTGTAGAAATGGTATTATTTCTTTCTTCGAATTTTATTTTTTAATAGAGCGGGTTCTATTAGTTACCTGTTTTATACATATTAGTGTGTATATGTCAATCCCAATCTCCCAATTCATCACACCTCCTCCCACACACCGGCTTTCCCCCCTTGGTGTCCATACATTTGTTCTGTACATTTGTGTCTCTATTTCTGCCATGCAAACCAGTTCATCTGTACCATTTTGCTAGATACCACATATATACATTAATATACGATATTTGTTTTTCTTTTTCTGACTTACTTCACTCTGTATAACAGTCTCTAGGTCCATCCACGTCTCTACAAATGACCAAATTTCGTTCCTTTTTATGGCTGATATTCCATTCTATATATGTACCACATCTTCTTTATCCATTTGTCTGTCAGTAGGCATTTAGGTACTTCCATGACCTGGCTATTGTAAATAGTGCTGCAGTGAACATTGGGGTGCATGTATCTTTTTGAGTTACGGTTTTCTCTGGGTATATGCCCAGTAGTGGGATTGCTGGGTCATATGGTAATTCTATTTTTAGTTTTTTAAGGAACCTCCGTACTGTTCTCCAAAGTGGCTGTATTGATTTACATTCCCACCAACAGTGCAAGAGGGTTCCCTTTTCTCCACACCCTCTCCAGCATTTGTTGTTTGTAGATTTTCTGATGATGCCCATTCTAACTGGTGTGAGGTGATATCTCATTGTAGTTTTGATTTGCATTTCTCTAATAATTAGTGATGTTGAGCAGCTTTTCATGTGCTACTTGGCCATCTGTATGTCATCTTTGGAGAAATGTCTATCTGGTCTTTTGCCCATTTTTTTATTGGGTTGTTTGTTTTTTGTAATATTGAGCTGCATGAGCTGTTTATATATTTTGGAGATTAATCCTTTGTCTGTTGATTCGTTTGCAAATATTTTCTCCCATTCTGAAGGTTGTCTTTTCATCTTGTTTTGTAGTTTCCTTTGCTTTGCAAAAACTTTTAAGTTTCATTAAGTCCCATTTGTTTATTTTTGGTTTTATTTCCATTACTCTAGGAGGTGGATCAAAAAAGATCTTGCTGTGATTTATGTCATAGAGTATTCTTCCTGTGTTTTCCTGTAAGAGTTTTATAGTCTCTGGTCTTATATTTAGGTCTCTAATCCATTTTGAGTTTATTTTTGTGTATGGTGTAAAGGAGTGTTCTAATTTCATTCTTTTACATGTAGCTGTCCTGTTTTCCCAGCACCACTTATTGAAGAGACTGTCTTTTCTCCATTGTATATTCCTGCCTAATTTATCAAAAATAAGGTGACCATAGGTGCGTGGGGTTTATCTCTGGGCTTTCTATCTTGTTGCATTGATCTATGTTTCCGTTTTTGTGCCAGTACCATGTTGTCTTGATTACTGTAGCTTTGTAGTATAGTCTGAAGTCAGGGAGTCTGATTCCTCCAGCTCCGTTTTTTTCCCTAATGACTGCTTTGGGTATTCGGGGTCTTTTGTGTCTCCGTACAAATTTTAAGATGATTTGTTCTTGTTCTGTAAAAAATGCCATTGGTAATTTGATAGGGATTGCATTGAATATGTAGATGGCTTTGAGGAGTATAGTCATTTTCACAATATTGATTCTTCCAATCCAAAAACATAGTATATCTCTCCATCTGTTGGTATCATCTTTAATTTCTTTCATCAGTGTCTTATAGTTTTCTGCATACAGGTCTTTTGTCTCCCTAGGTAGGTTTATTCCTAGGTATTTTATTCTTTTTGTTGCAGTGGTAAATGGGGGTGTTTCCTTAATTTCTCTTTCAGATTTTCCATCATTAGTATATAGGAATGCAAGAGATTTCTGTGCATTAACTTTGTATCCTGCAACTTTACCAAATTCATTGATTAGCTCTAGTAGTTTTCTGGTGGCATCTTTAGGATTCTCTAGGTATAGTATCATGTCATCTTCAAACAGTGACACTTTTACTTCTTCTTTTCCAGTTTGTATTCCTTTTATTTCTTTTTCTTCTCTGATTTCCATAGCTAGGACTTCCAAAACTATGTTGAATGATAGTGGCAAGAGTGGACATCCTTGTCTTGTTCCTGATCTTAGAGGAAATGCTTTCAGTTTTTCACCATTGAGAATGATGTTTGCTGTGGGTTTGTCGTATATGGCCTTTATTATGTTGAGGTAAGTTCCCTCTGTGCCCACCTTCTGGAGAGTTTTTATCATAAATGGGTGTTGAATTTTGTCAAAAGCTTTTTCTGCATCTATTGCAATGATCATATAGTTTTTATTCTTCAATTTGTTAATATGGTGTATCACATTGATTGATTTGCGTATATTGAAGAATCCTTGCATTCCTTGGGTAAACCCCAGTTGATCATGGTGTATGATCCTTTCAATGTGCTATTGGATTCTGTTTGCTAGTATTTTGTTTGAGGATTTTTGCATCTATGCTCATCGTTGATATTAGCCTGTAGTTTTCTTTCCTTGTGACATCTTTGGTTTTGGTATCAGGATGATGGTGGCCTCATAGAATGAGTTTGGGAGTGTTCCTTCCTCTGAAAATTTTTGGAAGAGTTTGAGAAGGATGGGTGTTAGCTCTTCTCTAAATGTTTGATAGAACTTACCTGTGAAGCCATCTGGTCCTGGACTTTTGTTTGTTGGAAGATTTTATATCACAGTTTCAATTTCATTACTTGTGATTGGTCTGTTCATATTTTCTATTTCTTCCTGGTTCAGTCTTGGAAGGTTATACCTTTTTAAGAATTTGTCAGTTTCTTCCAAGTTGCCCATTTTATTGGCACAGAGTTGCTTATAGTAGTCTCTTAGGATGCTTTGTATTTCTGCAGTGTCTGTTGTAACTTCTCCTTTTTCATTTCTAATTTTATTGATTTGAGTCCTCTCCCTCTTTTGCTTGATGAGTCTGGCTAATGGTTTATCAGTTTTGTTTGTCTTCTCAAAGAACGAGCTTTTAGTTTTATTGATCTTTGCTGTTGTTTTCTTTGTTTCTATATCATTTATTTCTGCTCTGATCTTTATGATTTCTTTCCTTGTAGTAACTGTGGGTTTTGTTTGTTCTTCTTACTCTAGTTACTTTAGTTGTAAGGTTAGATTGTTTATTTGAGATTTTTCTTATTTCTTGAGGGAGCATTGTATTGCTATAACCTTCCCTCTTAGAACTGCTTTTGCTGCATGCCATAGGTTTTGGATCATCGTGTTTTCATTGTCATTTGTCTCTAGGTATTTTTTGATTTTCTCTTTGATTTCTTCAGTGATCTCTTGGTTATTTAGTAACGTATTGTGTAGCCTCCATGTGTCTGTGTTTTTTATGTTTTTTCCCCTTTAATTGATTTCTAATCTCATAGTGTTGTGGTCAGAAAAGATGCTTGGTATAATTCCAATTTTCTTAAATTTACCAAGGCTTGATTTGTGACCCAAGATGTTATCTATCCTGGAGAATGTTCCATGTGCCTTTGAGAAGAAAGTGTAATCTGCTGTTTTTGGATGGAATGTCCTATAAATATCAATTAAATCTATCTGGTCTATTATGTCATTTAAAGCTTGTGTTTCCTTATTAATTTTCTGTCTGGATGATCTTTCCTTTGGTGTAAATAAGGTGTTAAAGTCCCCCACTATTATTGTGTTATTGTCGATTTCCTCTTTTAGAGCTGTTAGCATTTGCCTTATATATTGAGGTGCTCCTATGTTGGGTGCATATACATTTATAATTGTTATATCTTCTTCTTGGATTGATCCCTTTCATAGTGTCCTTCCTTGTCTCTTGTAACATTCTTTATTTAAAGTCTATTTTATCTGATATGAGTATCGCTACTACAGCTTTCTTTTGATTTCCATTTGCATTGAATATCTTTTTCCATCCCCTCGCTTTCAGTCTGTTTGTGTCCCTAGGTCTGAAGTGGGTCTCTTGTAGACAGTATATATATGGGTCTTGTTTTTGTGTCCCTTCAGCAAGCCTGTGTCTTTTGGTTGGAGCATTTAATCCATTCACATTTAAGGTAATTATTGATATGTATGTTCCTATTACCATTTTCTTAATTGTTTTGGGTTTGTTTTTGTAGGTCCTTTTCTTCTCTTGTGTTTCCCACTTAGGCAAGTTCCTCTGGCATTTGTTTTAGCTCTGGTTTGGTGGTGCTGAACTCTCTTAGCTTTTGCTTGTCTGTAAAGTTTTTGATTTCTCAGTTGAATCTGAATGAGATCCTTGCCTGATAGAATAATCTTTGTTGTAGGTTCTTCCCTTTAATCACTTTAAATACATCATGCCACTGCCTTCTGGCTTGTAGGGTTTCTGCTGAGAAATCAGCTGTTAACCTTATGGGAGTTCCCTTGTATGTTATTTGTCATTTTTGCCTTGTTGCTTTTAATAATTTTTCTTTGTCTTTAGTTTTTGTCAATTTGATTACTATGTGTATTGGCATGTTTCTCCTTGAGTTTTTCCTGTATGGGACTCTCTGCGCTTCCTGGACATGGGTGGCTATTTCTTTTCCCATTTTAGTGACGTTTCCAACTGTAATCTCTTCAGATATTTTCTCGCATCCTTTCTCTCTCTTTTCTTTTTCTGGGACCCCTATAATGCGAGTATTGGTGTGTTTAATGTTGTCCCAGGGGTCCCTTAGGCTGTCTTCATTTCTTTTCATTTTTTTTCCTTTATTCTGTTCTGTGGCAGTGAATTCCACCATTCTCTCTTCCAGGTCACTTATCTGTTCTTCTGCCTCAGTTATTCTGCTATTGATTCCTTCCATTGTATTTTTCATTTCGGTTATTGTATTGTTCATCTCTGTTTGTTTGTTCTTTAATTATTCTAGGTCTTTGTTAAACATTTCTTTCATCTTCTGAGTCTTTGCCTCCATTCTTTTTCCGAGGTCCTGGATCATCTTCGCTATCATTATTCTGGATGGTTGCCTATCTCCACTTTATTTAATTGTTTTTCTGGGGTTTTATTTTGTTCCTTCATCTGGTACATAGTCCTCTGCCTTTTCATTTTGTCTTTCTGTGAATTTGGTTTTTGTTCCACAGGCTGCAGGATTGTGGTTCTTCTTGCTTCTCCTGTCTGTCCTGTGGTCTGGTATTATTTCTTAATAATAAATTAAAATTTTACAGGTTAAAGTACCTGGGCTTGGTGTTTTCTTTGCGGAAGGTTTTTTTTGGCAACTAAAAATTCAGTTTTTTTAAAGGGAAAACTACAGACTAATATCCCTCATGAACATGGATGCAAAAATTCTTAACAAAATTTTAACAAATTAAATAGTTATCTAATTGTTGTTGAGTGAGTTGTGGTAGTTTGGTAGTCTTTCGAGGAATTTATTTCATCTAACTTATAGAATTTATTGGCATAAAGTTATTCATAATATACCCTTCTTATTCTTTTAATATCTTTACTATCTCGATTTATGTCATTTGTCTCATTTTGTTTTTTATAAATTTATTTATTTATTTATTCATTTATTTATTTTTGGCTGCATTGGGTCGTCGTTGCTATGCACGAGCTTTCTCTAGTTGCAGCAAGTGGGGGCTGCTCTTCGTTGCATTGTGCAGGCTTCTCACTGCAGTGGCTTTCTTGTTGTGTAGCATGGGCGTTTAGGTGCCTGGGCTTCGGTAGTTGTGGCGCATGGGCTCAGTAGTTTTGGCTCGCGTGCTCTAGACCGCAGGCTCAGTAGTTGGGGCTCACGAGCTTAGTTGCTTCTTGGCATGTGGGATCTTCCTGGTTCAGGACTCGAACCTGTGGCCCCTGCATTGTCAGATGGATTCTTAACCACTGCGCCACCAGGGAAGTCTGTCTCATTCTTAACGTTAGTATTTTGTATCTTCCTTTTTTTTTTCCCTGATTAGTTTGGCTAGAGGTTTATCAATGCAATTGGTCTTCTGAAAGAGCTAGCTTTTCTCTATTATTTTTGTATTTCCTCTTTTATTAATTCCCTCTCTGATCTTTATTATTTCCTTTATTCTGTTTACTTCAGCTTTCATTTGCTGTTTCCTTTGTGGTTCTTAAGGTGGAAGCTGAATTCATGGATTTTAGGCCTATCCTGTTTTGTAGGTGTTTAGTGGTATAGTGTTTAGTGTTATAAATTTTCCTCTAAGTATTGCTTTAGGTGCATGTCATAAATTTGACATGTTTTTTTGTTTGTTTTCATTCAGTTAAAAATGCTTTCTAATTTCTTTTTTGATTTTTCTTTAAAGCCTGGATTTTTTATATGTCTATTATTTAGTCTCCAAAACTTTGGATATTTTCATAATGTCTTTTTGTTGCTGATTTCTAATTTAATTCTATTGTTATCAGAAAACATACTTTGTATTATTGAATCTTCTTAAATGTATTGAGACTTGTTTTATACCTCATACTATCATTTGTCTTGGTGTATGTTTTATGTTCACTTGAAAGGAATATATATTCTGTTCCTGTTGGGTAGAATGGCTATAAATGTCAATTAGGTCAAGTTGGTAGTAGATAGTATTCTATGTCATCAATGATTTTCTGTCTGTTTGTTCTGTCAATTATTGAGAGAATGCTGTTGAAATCTCTGACTATAATTGTGTCTTTGTTTCTTTTTGTAGTTCTGTTAGTTTTTGAAACTCTGTTACGATGCACATATATGTTTAGGATTATTATGTCTTCTTGATGAATTGACTCCTTGTCATTATGAAATTACCCTTTTTATCCCTGATTATATTCTTTGCTCCCGAATCTACTCTGATTGCTATTAATACAAGTGCTCCAGGTTTCTTTTGATTAGTGTTAGTGTATTTATATATTTTTCCTGTCATTTACTTTTAACCTGTTTGTGTCCTTATATTTAAAATGGGGTTTTTGTAAGTGGCATCTATTGGGTCTTGCTTTTTTATCCATTCTGACAATATTTGCCTTATAGTGAGGATGTTCAGGCCACATAAATTTAATGTAATGATTAGTATGTTTAGGTTTGAGTTTAAATCTTTTATTGTGCTATTTTTTTTCCTATTTGTCCCATCTGTTCTGCTACCTTTCTCCTGTTTTCTGCCTTCTTGTGGGTTGAGTGTCTTTTATGATTCCATTTAAGTCTTTTTCTTGCCTTATCAGCTATAGTGCTTTTTTGTTTTTGTTATTTTAGCAGGTATTTTAGAGTTTGCAGTATGTATCTTTTATTTGTCATAGTTCATCTCAAGTAATATGATACCACCTCTCACATAGTTTACGAATCAAGCTACAGTGTACTTATGTTTCTCTCCTTCTGGCCTTTGTGCTATTGTTGTCATACATTTTGCTTATATATGTATTATAAACCCCAGAAGAAATTACAGATATCCCCCACATTTTGAAAGTTCACTTTACACCACTTTGCTTTTATGAAAGACCTACATTAGTACCTGTTTTCACTAACTGAAAGAAATTGGAAGAGGGTTTTCACTTTTACAAAAAAAGGTGGAAAGCAAAAATAGCGTTTAGCGTTTGTTTTGCAGTGAGCTGTTATAGAGGCAGCGCACATCCTGAGCAGCAAGAGTGGCACCGCCAAGCTACTTCCCTGGGAACTACACTCAGCATCTCAGCATCAAGCCGCCATAGCTTTGAACTTTGTCTGTGAACATCTGTGTTTTATCTCAATTTATTTTGTGCATCCATTAGCAAGATGTATCCTAAGGTAATTGCTTCTTCACTTTATGCCATTTTGGCTTACAAAAGCTTTCATGGGAAATTTTGGACAGGAAGGGAAATCATGTATTACTTTTTCTTTAAGCCACTGATTATTTTTTAAAGTGATTTAAATAATAAATTTCATGTATTTACCCACATGGTAACCATTTCAGGTACTCCTCTTTCTTTTGTGTAGATCCAGCTTTCTGTCTGATGTCATTTTTCTTCTGCCTGAAGGATTTCTTTTAACATTTCTTGTAGTACAGTTCTGCTAGTGATGAATTCTTTCAGTTTTGTATGTCCAAAAAAAGCCTTCATTTTTAAAAGATGTTTTCATTAATACAGAGTTCTAATTTGATAGTTTTTCTTTCAGAACTTTAAAGATACTGTTTCACTGTCTTCTGGCTTGCTTATATTCTGATGAGAAATCTGTCATTCTTATCTCTGTTTCTCTGTATATAATGTATCTTTTTCTGACTGCTTTTTTTTTTTTTCGGTACGTGGGCCTCTCACTGTTGTGGCCTCTCCCGTTGCGGAGCACAGGCTCCAGACACACAGGCCCAGCGGCCATGGCTCACGGGCCCAGCCGCTCCGCGGCGTGTGGGATCTTCCTGGACCAGGGCACGAACCCATGTCCCCTGCATCGGCAGGTGGACTCTCAACCACTGCGCCACAGCTGACTGCTTTTAAGATTTTCCCTCTGTCACTGGTTTTAAGCAGTTTGAGTATGCTGTGCCTTGGCACAATATTATTTATATTTCTTGTGCTTAGGGCTTGTTGATATTCTTGGGTCTGTGTGTTTGTTTACAGTTTTCGTCCAATTTGGAAAAGCTTTGTGCATTATTTCTTCTAATATATTTTTCTTTCCCTCTCTCTCCTCTTCTGAACTTCAGTTATATATATAACTAGGTGCTTGAAGTTGTTCCACGGCTCACTGATGATTTGTTCATTTAAAAATCTTTTTAGACTGTGTTTCATTTTGTATGGTTTCTGTTGCTCTGTCTTGAAGTTTACTAATTTTTTCTTGTAATGTCCAAACTGCTATTCATTTCATCTGTGGATTTTTAAATCAAGATATTATAGATTTCACCTGTAGAGATTCAATTTGGATCTTTTAAATTTTTTTCATGTCTCTACTTAACATATTAAGTCTTTCCTCTGGATTCTCAAGCATATGGAATATAGTCATAATAAGTGTTTTAGTATATTTGTCTATTAATGGTGTCATCTTTGTCATTTCTGGGTCACTTTTGATTGATTTTTCTCATATGGGTTGTATTTTCCTGCTAATTTGCATGTCTAATAATTTTTTATCTGATGTCAGACATTGTAGATCTAACCTTATTGGGTACAGGATGTTTTCATATTCCTATACAAAGCTCCTCTGAATACTTACTTGATGACCTGTGAGTTATGAAGTTTTCCACCCTGGCTGGTGGGAACATGTGATATTTTTGATCCCATGTGAGCACTGGTAGCTTTAGTATTTTGGGGCAGTTATTTCTCTGTCCTCAGGTAGTCTTCCTCATAGGCATCCTGGGCAGATCTTTGGTGTTCTTGCTCTGTGCATTCTCTCCTCTCTGGTACTCTTTCCAGTGAACTCAACCTGTCTTGGCCTCCCCAGAGTTCCAGCTTTATCTCCTCAACTCAAGGAGACTGATGAACTTCACCTGGATTTACCCTGCCTGAGTTGCTACCTGGAAACTCTCTCCAGGCAACAGGTTGGGGGCAGTTGGCTGTTGGGAGTTGGCAGTGGGCTCATCTTATTTGCTTTTTGTCTTTCAGGGATCTTTATCTTACATTGCCTGATATCCAGTGTCTTTAAGACCATTGCATCATATATTTTACACAGTATTTTAGTTGTTTTAGGTGGGAAGATTAAATCTGACCCTGGTTATTCTATTGTGGTACAAAGTGGAAGTCCCCTAGTTTATTATTACATAAACTTTTAAGAGTCTGAGCATTTTAAAAATTAATTTGTACAGAACTCAACATAGCTTTATTCCTTAATAGATTATGTTCCTGGTTCTAATATAGCACATGTATAAATATATTTTTTGTAGTGCAGTATTTTCAATGAAAATTTGAACACAGAGGTTAATAACAATATTATTTTTGTTTTGTTAAAATCATTTAAAAGTTCTGACAAGCATAGGTAGTTTTTGGCAACTGAATTAAAGTTTAAATGTATTTTATACATATAAGTTATATATATATTTATTTATTTACTAGGTCTTCATCCTCCTGGTCCACCTTTAGCAAGACCTATTCTGCCCCGAGAACGAGGTGCTCTGGATAGAATTGTTGAATATTTAGTTGGTGATGGTCCACAGAACAGGTAATGTTTACTAGGGTGGTAGAAAAATGAAAATGAAGAAAAGCTTATTGGTTAGGGTATGTGTGTGTGCACATGCACTAGATGTTCTACAGCTTTGTGGTTCTTGTTTCCTGATTTTAGAACGTAATGGAGTATTTTATAGCCCTGCGAAAGAGTACATATTCAATTATTTTTCAGTAGTAGCTTGAAGTATCTAGATAAAACATTTAAAAATGTATTATATATAACAGAAAAAATATTGTAACTCTGCTATGTTATAACCATACTATAAGGTAATTTTTAGAGAAATTGAATCATTTCATTGACTCTTTTGAACTTGAAGAGCATGTAAATAGTGAAAAGTTGGTAGGTTGTAAGAAATGGAGTTTTACAATTGTGAGTACTGGACTTGATGGTGATAATTTTAATAATAGTGAGGATAATTTCATGTATTTGGCACTTACAGTTCCAAAATGCTTTTCCAGGTATTATCTTAATTAATCCTTATAATAACTCTAGGATTATAGGTATGATGTGAGCAGAGCAATTGTCATAGTATAGACTTTTAAGTAATTCTTAGGATATTCTTAGAGTAGATATTTGACAAGGTTATTGGTTAATATTATCGTTTTAATAAAGGGACTAGAATTTAATGTTAATGTAAAAAATTATATGTTATTCAAAACAGAGAGAATGTTGTTTGATAGGGCCAAGTATTTGTTAAGTACATATGCAGAGAACAGAGAGATTACATAAGTAGAAAATGCAGAAGATGTTTAAGTGTAACTGGGATAGATAGAGGAATCATGATGTATAGAAATTAACCTTTGGACTGGACTAAACAAGATTAAATTAATTTCTTTACTACAAGACATCTCAGAGGTTTTAATAATACTCACTGTGAATCTCTAAGAGGTTTCATCTTTTCCAGTCTTAATCTGACCACAGATTTGGGGTCGGTCATCCCCAGGAATATATGTTAGAAAACATTAAAATTTAAGTGTTCTGTTATCAAATATGTTTCTGCTTACTTAGTAAGAATATTTTCATTTGAGTGTTTCTTAGTTTATTTTTAATTTGATGTATAAATTGTATTTTAAAATAGTTGAAATTTTGACTGTTAGCATGTTTAAAGAGTATTGTTTATTGTTTTATAAGTAATATCTAATCTACTATGACATGTTTAGCTATATTAAATGCTATGTACTGTGTACTTCAGCTGTGATGGCTAAAGTAGCCTCTCCCATGGGTTTTATCTGCATTTGTAACTTTTCTATTCATTTTTCCTTTTGGTGTAGGTATGCCCTTATATGTCAGCAGTGTTTTTCTCACAATGGCATGGCTTTGAAAGAAGAATTTGAATACATTGGTAAGAATTATTTGGCAGTTAGATTTAAATGTTTTAAATATTTCATTCTATGCCAATTCCCATGTAATGCCATTTTATTTTAGGTACTACTCTTTATATGTTGTTCAGGCATATTGTAGAACACAGAGCAAAGTAGGAAAGATAACTCAGGTTTTTTTCTTCGTACAGTATACAGTTGTTCTTTTTTTTTTTTTTTTTTTTGCCATGCGGTACGGCATGTGAGATCTTAGTTCCCCAACCAGGGATCGAACCCACTTCCCCTGCATTGGAAGCACGGAATCTTAACTACTGGACCGTCAGGGAAGTCCCTAGGCCAGTTCTTAAACTTCACTGTGCATCAGAATCACATGAAGAGCTTTTAAAAATTGTGATGCCCGGGTCCCACCTACAAATAATCTGCTTTAATTGATCTGGGGTGGGGTCCAGGAATCAGCATTTTTTTAAAGCTCCTCAGAATATTTTTATGTGCAGCTACTAGTACTTAAAAATATTGAACTAAATTAATTATGCTTCTCAAATATGACATACTACATTTTTTGGGTCAAGTGAGCAAAATTCTGGATTTTAAGATACCTAATGATTCTGGTGACTAGAAATGTAACTTCTGTAACACATTTAGATCATTATTAATATTGTTTTGCTATTAGTTAACCTGCTATGTAATTTATTATCTTTTCTGCTTTAAATTGATATTATAATTTTAATAATTAGAAAGTATACTTTAAAATAAAATTTGGTTAGAACACCTGCCATAATATTATTAAAACCACGAGTAATTTCACAAGGGCTAAGTAACTTTTGAAGGTTTCTTTGACTGCTTGTAAAAGTAATCTTGAGAGTTACTTGATTAGTCCTTAAAATTTCTTTGGTTTTATGATTTTTGTTTTGTTTTTTTAAATTCTCTGCAGCTTTTCGTTGTGCCTACTGTTTTTTCTTGAATCCTGCAAGAAAAACCAGACCCCAGGCTCCAAGACTTACAGAGTTTAGTTTTGAGAAGGGGCAGACTTTGGAAGGCTCAAGCACAGTTGGTTCCTTGCCCTCAGGAAGTGTGATTTCATCAGAGAACCAGATCAGTGAAGGTATGAATATGTTAATTAAAAAGTTTTGTCTCTTAATAATGTTTTAGACAAGAATGGATCAGATTTTGCAGCATGCGTATATCAGCTGTTGTTCTGATACTGTGGCCTCCTGTGCAACTGGTATGATGTGTTTCAGTTTTTTTTGCTTTTTTTGCTTTTTTTTGCGGTATGCGGGCCTCTCACTGTTGTGGCTTCTCCCGTTGCGGAACACAGGCTCCAGACGTGCAGGTTCAGCGGCCATGGCTCACGGGCCCAGCCGCTCCGCCGCATCTTCCCGGACCAGGGCATGAACCCGTGTCCCCTGCATCGGCAGGCGGACTCTCAACCACTGCGCCACCAGGGAAGCCCCTGATGTGTTTCAGTTTTAAAATACAGGTTATATTGTGTTAAGCAGCATCTAGAAATAGCTAGGTAAATATTATTTATGGAGTTACCTCTTTTAATAACTGTTGGGACATTTAACTAGTAATGTTTTCATGGAATTATTTTTCAATTTACTTAAATGAAGCAGATTATGAGAATTATGAAACTACTACTCATAAGGGTAAATTTCTTACAAGCTTTGTAATTAACATTGATAAAAATAGGTTTGTGCCTACTATTTCAATGAATAGAAGTTACTCGAAAGCCAGAAACTTTGGGGTTGGAAAGTCAGCCTTACATTCTTTGGAAGACTATGTTGATAGGACTGGTGTTTCTTTGAAACAAACAATTTATTGAGGTCCACAAGATTTAACACTGATGATGAATGCCTTTGTTGTGAAACAACCTTATTTTACCGTTTTTTTTTTTTTTTTTTTTTGCGGTACGCGGGCCTCTCTCTGTTGTGGCCTCTCCTGTTGCGGAGCAACAGGCTCCGGACGCGCAGGCTCAGCGGCCATGGCTCACGGGCGCAGCCACTCCGCGGCATGTGGGATCTTCCCAGACCGGGGCACGAACCCGTGTTCCCTGCATCGGCAGGTGGACTCTCAACACTGCGCCACCAGGGAAGCCCAAAACAACCTTATTTTAGAGAAACTGAAGTTATCAAGATTCATTGAGTTTTAGAACTTATCTTTTAATTCTGTTTTAGGAATTCTTGAGGAAATTTCATGAAAAAATGGAAAAGATGAGATGGAAAATCTGACTATTAATGGCCAGCTATTTCTTGTTATTAATATTGAGTGAGGAGCTGCTTGTTAAGCAGCTCTGAATTATGAAGATTGCTAAAATTATGACAAAGGCCCTGATATTTTGGTGCTTTACCTGGTACAGAAAAAAAAATGCATATGGGAAGTTTAGTTCACATAGTTTAAGTAGTAGTCAGTATGCATCTTTTTAACTTCTTGAAATTATCAGTTATATATATTTGATTTCTTTATAAAAATCACTGAGTAGTAGAAAAAGTGCTTGAACGGAGAATAATATATGAGGCAGTGAATTTTTGCATATCTAAAGTTTAGTATGAAACTTTGAGTTTTTTTTTTTTTAACTTCGAAGAATGGACCTAAAATATGTGTGTTGACTTGGGCTTGGCTTTTGGCTTACTAACAAATATCAAAATGAATTTGAATACAGATAGCCATGACAAGAGGCCTGTGTACTTCCGACACTGAATCAGTGCATTCGTCTTCTCCAAGTCTGCAACATCGACTCCAAACACAATATCAGATTTTTTCTTTTGCTTAAGTCATGCTCTGAGCTGCATGCTGTCACATGCAAATCATCTGCTTTGCCATTGCAAGCCTCTTGGAACTGAAAATTAAAGAATTCCGTACTGAAGATGCCTAGAGGAAAAATTGGAGTACTTTCCATGAGTAACCTTGCTTATGAAAGCTAAAGTGAATATTTGAAAGCCAATAGTTGGGACAAAAGAAAAGAAAAAACAGCCAACAAAATAGATATCTTGATAATGAGTCCCATACTTTATATCTTCTGCTAAGGTCAAGATGCACAGTTAGCAAAACAACACCCAGCTATACCTTTCCTTCTCATCTAATCTAGGAGGAGCAATACCCCAGATGTCTAATTTTCTGTCAAATCTCCGGAATGAAGTCTAACTGGCTCAGAGTCAACCCTAATAAGGTAACGTTAATAGGTGAAGACATTGAGGCAGGGTCTGATAGTTCCACAGTGCTAGAAACTGAAGAGATTCCATTTGGTTAAGATAGTCTGTAGAGTAGTAACTTCTTCATTCTCCTGTTTGGATTCATCAAAATGGCTATTATGAGCACCTTTTTACTTCTTTGGCTTTCCAGAAGTCTGAAAATTTTTTCGAAGACTCCTGTCTCAACACTGTTGATATACAGTTATCAATTCCAAGCTGGATTCTATTAGTAAACAACAGGAAGTATTTCTGATGAACGGATGAAGCTGCATTCATTTGAACGCTGGTAGCATACCTTTATGATTAAATTGAACTATGAAGTAAGGAGCATATCATCTCAATCAGCTACTCTCTCTGCTGACAGCCAATGTGATTAAGGGCTTAGATTGCCGATTTCTACACTTTTGACATAAAAACTTGAGGTCTGAAAGAAAAACTTTCCTGTTTTAATATTTATATATTTTTAAAGTATTGAAATAGCTCCTTGAAATTGCATTACTGAATTTACAGATGGAACCAAAAGGTAACTTTCTTCCATCTGAATTTTTTTTCAAAAAATATTCCACTACCATTTATATAAATCTAGAGTTAATAGAAGAAACCTTTTTTTTTTCAATTTATGATGCAAGACTTTGAAATTAAGTTTTATCTTGATCCTGCTACTGGAAGATTTTGCGTTTAGGATGAGGCACAAGGCTTTTGAAATTTTTGGACCACTCTTTAGAACAACATATGAAACCTCGGAAAGTTTTCATCAAAGAAGGAGACCTAGAAGAAATTCCTCCCATTAATTGCTCATTTGAATTCCTAGTATTTTTTCTAGAACTGTGTATACAGATGCTTTGGTAATAGACTACTAGAGAAAGCAAGATATTAGGATTGTCATTTTATCTAAAAGCATACTAGATGTGGTATGCCAAACTAATGAACTGGTTTTTGGTTCTTCGGTTTCTTTTACTGTGAAATGAATAGTACAGTAATATTTGAGTCTCTGCTAAGCCATGTTAAAGTGGGTTTATCAGTTTTGTTTTTTTCAAAAGTGTATTTTCCAAAATAACTGATACATAGCATTCTTTTTGTTAGATATGGTAATAATTAGAGTACAAGGTTTCTACACTGTTAGTATTTTAGTAAAGTGATTTGGAGTTAGCATGTTTGAAAAATGTTAATATTGTTTTCATTGTTCAGTTATATTTGGCTAGATCTTATGTAATGATTTTAGTAGAACATAGCTTTTATTCAACCTGAAATAACTTGCTAATAATAAAACTCATGGCATCTAATCAGTACTATCAAAAATAGTGATTAAAATTTATATAAGGTGAAATTTATCTTGATAATCTGATTTCTACTCTTCCTTTCTTTTAAGCAATATACTGTCACCATTAGGTTATATTGAACTAGGGAAAATTCTGTTTTTAGTATTGCTTATTATGATGCTCTAGGAAATTGAACTATTTGATAATATAAATTTTATTGAATTCTGTGTATTTATCAGATCAAAAAAACTTATACCTTTATTTATATTTAGCTATGTATAGCTTACTCAAGATGTAAACTTGCCTGTAGTATGGTTTTGCATGTTTGTTTTAGACATATAGATCTTTTAGCCTTTTGATTCCTTTTTCTAAAACACCTTCACCTAATAGTTTTACATTATTACTTAATAATGACATTCTAAAGTCTCATCTAATGGATTTGTTCACCAATGGTAAATAATTACACAACATTCTGTGTGTTAAAGATAAGCTGTTTTTTCATAGGTGGTTATCATTTATTTGAATTTTGTTCGTTGAACCATTGAGTTTAGTTTTGGGATGAAATTCATGTCTTTGATCCTTAAATATAAGTTGGCCATTTTTCTTAAGGCAGAAAAATCTTGCAAAAACTGTTTGTTTAAAATCTGTGAGTTCAAAGACAAATTGGCCATCTTAATTTAACCAATTTCCTTTGGGTAAGTTTTATAGTCTATGCATATAGTAGGTACTGATGTGTTAGCAAAGCAAAAAAAAAATTTTAAGTTATTGTAAAGAGGAATAAGAAGTAAGAATCTAAATCACTAAAATATGAGGGGTTTTGGAAGGCATAATCTAAACAGAATCATGTATTTTGCTGTGGAAGTTATGTGTTTCTTTTGGAGACATATGAAATTGTTTTGCTAGACCATTCTTTAATTTTCTTAGAAAGTTATTCTTTTAAGAGCTAGAATAAAAACCTAAAGGTAAGGTGATCTTCTTAGATGTTTTTGCATTTGTGTGGTTTACAGGTGAGGCAGTGGTATTCACTGTACAGTTACACTCAGTTTTACGAGTTTGAGCTCTGTCTAGCTGAACTGAAGCTTTGCCCAGACAAGTGGAAGCCAGTTGTTACAATTTTGTGGAAAAAGCTTCTCTCTCAAGGATATTGGGGTGGGAGTTGGGCAGGGGTAGGAGTCAGGTAAGGAGCAAATCCCTTGGGTAATTTTTGTTTTATCACATTGTGATCTATTGTTTTCTTGGCATTACAGATATCAAATGTGATTTTTAAAATTTTCTTACAGATTGAGTTAGGTCATTCATATAACTTGCATCAATTTTAGTCTTAACTGGTGCTACACAGGGAGAGAGTAGGCCTGTTTTATTAGTGTGAACATAAAAGCTGGTTTCTCTTTTGGTATTTTATGCCCAAATATTGACATATACTATAATGTATTTTATACCACCAAGCTATTTTAAACTTCACAGAAAAAATTCACTGTTTTTATTAGAATAGGCAAATGATAACCCCCCACACAGAAATAAAGTAAGTACTTTTGGAATATATTTAATAAACTTGTTATAAAGCTCTGTGGTTTAGTTATTAAATTGATATGTAATTAATTCTCTGTTAATCTTGCACACCTAGTTTACTTCAAGCTTATTGGGATGACCTCTCACAAAATGGCATTGGCATCCAGACACTGAATATCTATGTCATTTAGACTAGCTGATAGCTGCATTATAGATACTATGACACATACCAAATTTTTGTAGTGTTAACTGCTATTAAAATTACTTTTCTAAAAATTAACCTGGGGGAAGAAAAGTAGTCATTACTAGGCTTTTTGATTGTTCTCCAGCCCTACTCATCATTTCACCAGTTTTTAGTCCTCTATATATTTTTTGAAATACAGTGCAGTATTGATGAGCAAGTTTTGTATATAATGCTATTTTCTAATTATGACAGCACATGGTATTTCTTAGAATTCACCTCTATAGACATTAAAAAGTTAAGTATTATAGTTCTTCTCTTTGTATTAACTACTTCTTTAAGATCCCAGAATTTTTAAATTAAATCGGATTTGACTGGGGATGTATCTGTTTCTGAAAATAGTTACATCACAGAGCTTTAATACGATAAATCATGAACTTTGATACCTCTCCTGTTTTTTGTTTTGTTTGTTTGTTTGCGGTACGCGGGCCTCTCACTGCTGTGGCCTCTCCCGCTACGGAGCACAGGCTCCGGACGCGCAGGCTCAGCGGCCATGGCTCACGGGCCCAGCCTCTCTGCGGCATGTGGGATCCTCCCGGACTGGGGCATGAACCTGTGTCCCCTGCCTCGGCAGGCGGACTCTCAACCACTGCGCCACCAGGGAAGCCCATCCTCTCCTGTTTTAAGTTTAGTACTGAGGCAATCTGTCAAACAGAATATGACAAACTATGTGGGCCTATGTTCACTTAAGCATGTTTATTGATGAGTCCTGAACTTTGAGCTTTTTGTTTTTTCATTTCATGTGACTTTATTGGAGGGCTTACTAAATTATAACCACTTGTAAAGTTCTTGGCAAGTAAGTATTGCTCTATGGCCAGAGAGTTGTGGAAAACCATGACTCTTAAAATTCTACTCTGGATAAATATGTGAAAGTAGAATTACAAATGGTTAGTGACTCCTGAAATTTTCCACTGAAGAGCTTGCTTGCCCTTATAGCAGAAATGATCTGTACATGTCCATAGAGTTTCATTTCACTTTCTGCTTTTTCTTTGAGCGCTGGAACATTCAAGTAACACAACTCAAATGACCTACTGCTTTTCTGCTTTGGATTTTTGTAAGATTCCAAGTGGTGCAGCAGTGCCATTTTAAGTTCCTTTTAAGATAAAACTAGCATTTTTGTGACATGTGAACATTCCTCACTACTTTTTGTGAGCATGTGAAATTTTCATACAGTAAAACCTCATTAACTTGGATGTCCTTAACTATGCAATTTTGGCCTTTTGTTCTATATATAAAAAGAGAGAGGGCTTCCCTGGTGGCGCAGTGGTTGAGAGTCCGCCTGCCGATGCAGGGGACACGGGTTCGTGCCCCGGTCTGGGAGGATCCCACATGCCGCGGAGCGGCTGGGCCCGTGAGTCATGGCCGCTGAGCCTGCGCATCCGGAGCCTGTGCTCCGCAACGGGAGAGGCCACAACAGTGAGAGGCCCGCGTACTGCAAAAAAAAAAAAAGAGAAAGAGATTGTAATTAATTCTGTAAACGCGTCTAAGATTATCTGTTTTAAATATAATTTAAAAAATAATTTTCGACTCTTGGCATAGAGTTTGTGATATATAGATAATTTGTATTTATTAAAACTGATATGATAAAACCATGAATTTGTAAGACCTCCATGTCAATATGTGTGCGTATAGCACATAATTTCTTTGCAAAACTATTAATTTTATTTAGCAAAATTCTGGCCTGTACTGTGTAAGGAACAAAACTAGAACTTTTTACTAGTGTAGACTGACCTTTCCTCCAGATTTTTTGAATCAGTAACATTTGTAGTTTATTGCAAGGGATCTTCTGTGATGGTGTGAAAATCGGCTTATTTGCTTAGCCAATGTAGTTTAACCATATTTCTCCTGACAATAATATTAGTTGCTGTTTATTACACAAACACAACAAAGAAACACCTCAAAGTTAGGTTTTTATCTTTGATTTGGAAACTGGGTGGCTCGAAGCTTTCTGCTCCTGTCATTCCCTTTCCTATCCCTTTCTATAAACTTTGAAGAATTAAAGTTGTTGTTATTGTTATTATTAAATTATTATTAAGAGATTTGAATTTAATGAAACTCAAAAGAGAGTTTGAAGGGAGTAAGTTTTCAGGTAGGAACCAAGACCTTACTTGCCCTCCGCTGTGGAGACAGGGGCAAAAGACCCTTCCCTTTTTCTCCCTATCATTCAAGGTGTGTAGCATATTCTGACCCAGAGGTTTAAATCCTGAGGACTTGTCTTGCAGAGGGATGAGGGAAGATTTGTCATGCCTTTGGAAAAGGTGGATCCAGACCTCCCCAGTCATGGATAATAGAGATGTAAATCAGTGTGGGAAATCACACCACATACACACACACAAAGGTACACATTTACACATTGGTCACAGCATTGCCTGGACGCAAGGGAGACCAGTTCCTTCCAGAAACATAATCTGGGAGTTAATACATTTGCTTTTTTTGCTGGGATGTTGTCTTATAGCACATAATTCTGTTGGGACTTTGATATATTTGGACATTCAACTTTCAAATCCATCTTGAAATTCTTAAATATTATGAAAGTTCATATATATCATGAACTATGGGTCTTTAGGTAAAAATATGTTTATGGGTTTGTTTCCCCCGAATTTTTTTTTTCCTTCATTCATACCAATTCATATATGGTATGCTGTAGGGAGTTAAGTGCATATTTTTTAAGATTTTAAGGTTAATGTTAGACCATTCTACTGTTTCTTAGTCTATGTTTGCATGTGCTTATCTTATTTAGTAGTTGTAACATTTGGGTATACCTAAAGTCTTGACTCTTTATCTTTTCAGAATCTTTAGAAGAACAAGACGTTCTAGATAACAGTACAGAGCAGACAGATGACAAAATACCGGATACAGAGCAGACAGACCCAGTGATTGAACAAGCATCTGACACAGAGAAACCAGAGGAGAAGCAAGAAGAGACCGAGAATGAGGAAACCTCAATGAATAAAGCCAAATCAACAGTTCCCAGAGCTGATGCTATTCCTAATCCTGAACTAAGTGGAGAATCTTCGACAATGTAGTAAATGCTTCCACGTGCCTTCAACTGGATATTTGTAGTCTTGTTGATGTCAGTTATTGCTTTCTTAGGTGGTGCTTTCTTTTTATTTTCCCCCTCTAAAGACATGCTTGATGTCATCTGAATTTCAGATTGCCTAGCTATTTCAATATGTCAAAGTTATGTCTACTGGCTATTAAAATTAAAAGCAAGTGATATCAGTAAAGTAAAATCCTTTTTAATGTATAAAACCCACACTGTTTAGACAGGTTTTAGGTATTTTTTTCCATTCTAAATGTAAACAAATATGATAGCAGTTTTGTTTTTTATTTGTGACCTGTAAATACTATCCATTTTGACATAGGAAGAACTTTGGTTAGGAATAAGTTCTAATAGCGTTTGTTTTAAGGAATGAAACTCAATTAAGATTTTTAATACTACATCATTAAAATGGATAGAATTTTAACTCTTGAGATATTTTCCAGGGGGTAAAATGTCTATTTAGGCATTTATATTAAGAGCTATGAAAGTTATTACAGTAACAATATAGGCATTGGTATGAATTCCCAGTAAGAATGCAGTCGAACAGTCAAGTGCAGTGTTACTTTTGATGTCTCTTTTTTTGCACCTGGGCCAGAGGTACCTGATATTTATAATTAGCTTATGTTTACATATTAACATATAGGAACGATCTCTGCACTTAACTGTACTTGAATTTTGAGCATTATTTATATTTGTAAAATAATGATGATATTATAAGTGAATTTTGTGCTCTATTGTGTATTTTGTTAAGGAAAATAAAGATGATGTGTCAGCAATTTTTTTGTTAAATACCTAGACTTCTTCAGACAGTATCTTTGTGGCTGACATGGCTACCTGAAAAGTCTTAGGAGGAAAAGCTCACAATTCAATAAATCAATAGATTCTGTTAAGAGCAAATTATGATCTTTTTATTCAGACTTGTTGCCTTTCAAATTCAGAGAAATAGTGACATTTAGAGGTTCTAATCAGAGGTTAGATTTTTCTGATTCATGAAATCCTTAGGCCATTTGTAGTTTTTAATTTTGAGACATAGTTTTGTGAGAATAGGCAGTTAATTATAGTAGTTCATTGGATTTAATATGTGTATTAAGGATTAACTTGGAAATTGTTTTGACCCAGAATAGTAATACTTGTACTTTAAGTACAGTGTTGTTATTTTTTCTCTCTTGCTTTTATCCCTCTTCTCTATTATTAAAAAAAATTGAAATCAAGTTATGCCAAAGGGAGGAATATATAGGGATGGTGTATATGGCAAGTATTTCTAAGTTGTACACAGTTTATTAAAAATTTAATAAAATACCATTTGTTATCATTTAAAAATTCATCTTTATGATTTAATATCTTATATCTGATAGGTATTTTTAAGGAACCTAAATCTGTTAATAGTCTGAGGCATCATGGTATAGTGACCAGAGTTTTCAAGATTACAGGACTGGGCTTAAATTCCAGCTCTTCAGTCTTGGGCAAGTCAGCTGATCTCTCTGAGACTGTTTTTTCATCTGTAAAATTGGAAGAATAATACCTACTTTTTCAGGTATGGGGACAATTAAAAATAATTTATGCAGTGTGCCTAGCTCACTGCCTGATAATTAATAGATATTAAGTAAATGGTAGCATTTTATACTACTGATATCCTTGTGAAATATGGAAGGGCTATAAATTCTTCCTCTTGCAGATAAGGAAATGAAAAAACAATATGCACATATAATTCAGCTGTTCAAAATCAAGCCTAAGTTTTCTGCATCAGCTTTTCTTTATCATATACATGTATATAAATGATAGGTTAAGGAAATAGGAACCTGAAACTGTGGAATATAATACTACAGAATATAGACAGTCTCTCTTTTTTTTTTTTTTTGATGAAGCCCATCGGACTTTTTGTGCGTTATTGGCCCATAACACTTTAGTAACACCTTGCTGAGTCTACTTGTTATAAAACATTCAAATTCTGATGTACATTACTAGAAAATGAGGAATACCTCAGAGAAATATAATTTAATGATAGAATTAAGCAGATATTACGAGAAGTATCTATGGAAGAAGGTTAAAAGGTAAATTAATGCAACAGGTAACATACTGTAATCATATAGTACCCTTTAAAATAGAAAAGTTTATCCTGACATTCTAATAAACAGCTAATGGTTGAAAGAGTGGTAAAATGTCCTATTTCTGATTATTAAGACTAGTATAAATGAGGAAAAGCAAACTAATAAGTGCCGTTAGTTAGAGTGATCTTAACTTCCCTACTTACTAATGCTCAACAGGTCATCATCTAACTTTTTCTCACTATACCCTCAGCATAATCTACAGTCATGACCTGGCTTCTCTCTCCTTGGCTCTTCTACCATTATGCTGCAGTCTTAGGGCCTCTTTCAGTTCTCTGACCAAGCTAAACCCTTTCCCATCTTAGATCTCAGCTTAAATGTTCTTTCTTCAGAGAGATGCCCTCCTAAGCTCCGCATCTAAAGCTGGCCTCTGCCTTTTACTCTGTCATGTTACTTTATTATCATAATGTGTAAGTATTTTATCTGTTTACTAGTTCACTGTATCTCTTCAAGACTTAGAGTCTGTGTGTGCAAGGCTCTTGTCTTATTTACCTCTGTTTCTCCAGGGCCTAGCATAATGTTTGACACATTTATTATGTGAATGAGTAACTTTGTTGCTAAATCCAGTGAAAACTCTCAGTCCTTAACTTATTCCACTGCTTGGCAGTATTGATGCCGTTGAGTACTTCCTTTAGTTTGAAACACTTTTTTTCTTTTGGCTTTTGACTTCTTACACTATTGTTCTTATTCCTCTGGCCCCTTTCTCTCAGTGTCCTTTGCAGGCTTCTCTTCCCCTGCCCATCCTTTAAATGTTGGTGTTTCATACTTTTTACCTTGTCAGCATTTCTTCACTCTATGTCTTCTCTCTTTAGAGGTTCTGGTCAACCCCAATGGATTTTTAATTACCATCTGTCTCTCTCATTCTCAGATCTTCACCCTTGATCTGTTTCCTTCACTTTAGAGTGATATTCACCTGCCTGTTGGAATGTCTTTCTCAATCAATTTATTAAAAAACAAACACTTCAAACTTTCTGTGTTTCTCATCTCATCAAATAGTGCCACTATTCAAGCCAGAAACTAGAATCTGTTCACTCATTCCTTTACCCTTTTTCCTGTACCTTAACTGTCAGTTTCTGTATCCTAAACATCTTTCAGTTATATTCTCATTTCTCCATCCCATTAACGTTACTTAATGATAGTAAACATTTGCATTCTAACTATGTGCCAGTCAACATGCCAACTGTTGTATGAGTATTATTTTTATTTGTTCTTTGGCAAGAATCCTGTGAGGATTTTTTCCTCTGGATTATAGATGAGAAAACAGGTGTAGGGAGTAAGCAGCTTGGTAAGTGGAAAATCTGGGGTTTGAATGCAGGCAAATGACTTCAGAAGTCTTACTTCTTATTACTGCTGTACTGCCTTCTAATTCAAGCCTCCTTCATCTCAAAACTGTCACTTAACTGGTTTTCTCGTCTCCAGTCTTGCCCACAGCTATCTATTCTGTGCACTGTAGCCTGAAAGAGTTTTCACAATTGGAAAACAAATCATGTCATACCATTGCTTAAACCCTTTAATTATTCCTCATTGTTCTTGGAATGGGGTCCAAACTTACCATATGGCTCACAAAGCCTGTGTAATTTTGCTCCTAGTTAACTCTGGCATTTCTCACCACAGCTACTGCCACTGTTCCTCTCCCCTTGTTCCCCCATGCTTTTAATGTAGCTATACCGTTTTCTGTGGTTTGCATATGCAGTGTTTTTTTCTCTAATCCCCCAGTCTCCTGGTACTCTTTCTCTGCCTGGGGTATCTTCCCACTCACATAGATATGGGGACACTCAGTAAGTAGTTGCTGAATTCAATTGAAATAGTTCCAGTTAGAACCCAAGTTTAGAAATTTTGCTAATTATTGTTATTAAGCTTTGCCCTTTATTCTTGTAATTGGTCTTTCTCATTGTATGCATTAGACACAATCACTACTGTTTGGTGAACATAATTGAATCAGAAGAGCTACCGTTTCATGAGGTGGGGGGGGAAGATTCTAATTATATAATGATTTTTTCATTAAATATTGTATGCTGAGTGTTGGAAATACTAAATGACTTATACAAAGTCATAGGGAGAGCTAGCACCTAAGCCAAGTCAGAACTCAGATCTCAGCTCTTAATGTAGGATGCTTTATATTAAACCACCATTTTTATACATTTTACACAACATTTATATACAATCAATATTGGTGTTAGAGATTAAGATTATTTAAAATATGTAACATGTTTACTTCTATTTCCAGCTGACAGTAACTACTTAACTATCTTAAAACTTTTTCCTTATTTTTTTTTCCTATACCACTTTACAGTATTACTCTACAGTATTACCTCTTGGCTTGTGTGCAGATCAGTTAGCGGAAGGGTCGAAGAATGAGGATAATTTATGGAATTATGGTAGCTATTTTGAAACAATTATGGAGAACAGAGCTGCTTTAGAAAATTGAAAGAAAAATAATGTGGTAAGTCATCTAGTATAACTTCAATTCATTGTAAAAATTATAGAAGGGATTTAGATATAGTTTATGAACTCCCAAAGAGCTATTAAAAATAATAAAAGTACTTATGTAAAGATAGACCAAGATATAGTTGTGAATCAATGATCTGCTAAATCTTACAATTTGTAATTTGACTTGTTTCAAAGTTATTAAAGACCTAAATATATTAACTCTACCAAGTTAATAAGTAAAATGTGGACATAAAACAAACATTTTGTGTTGTTGCTGTTACTGCAAACAATTTTAATACAAGAAACTAGTGTCTTATTTTTAAACAATTCAGTGATAGAGCTTCAGTTTCTGTCTTGATTAAAACCAGTTGAGATAATCACACAACAACATAGTCAGAGCTGAAGAGGAACAGCTGCTAAAAAACAGGAGCCCCAGTCAGTCTCTGTTCATGGTCACTTGGTCAGTTGACTTTATTATGCATAAAAAAAGATGGAAGCCAATGAGACTGGTTAGCAAGTTTGCTGGTGACCTCCTTTGATTAATGTCCACAGATTCAGGCTCTGAGTTTGGAAAGATAAACATAAATATAGAAAAGTACATTTATGAGAATATAATCATAATAAAAATTAAAATGAGTACAGAATTAAACCTTATTAAATTGTATCAATCCATAAACTATTTGTCTAATTTCTTTCCTCCTTAGAAACTAATCTACATTTTCTACTTTAATACTATTTAAAAATTCCTTTAAAAAATTGTTGCATTTATTGGATAGTAGATATCCCTCCAGTTACCTTTATCAGTTTGCCTTTGTATGAAACTTAAATTCCATTTAATTTCCCATTCTTTCTCCTTCAAAGGTCCTGTTATATGTAGTTTAATTTATACTACTCATGTAGTTTTAGGAGAAGAAAATACTATCCACTTATATAGTTCTGTATTATTTGATGTTTTTTAAAACCTAGAGTTTCTGCTTTATGCATTTTTCTCTTTTTAAAAAGATATTTATGCCTTCCTTTTTTCTTTGGCAACACAACTGATAGAATCTGGAAGCACTCTGAGAAGATTAAAAAGAGTTCTCAAAAATCTCCCTCATAAATTAGTTTTTTAAGTTCTTATTCCAGGATTATATGAGAATAGGCCAAATCTTCAACTGCCAAAGCCTTTTACCAGATCCCTGGCACTTGATTTAGGAAATGTGGGAAAAATCATTTATTTTTGTGGAAATAAATATTTCTATCTTAGTCTGATTTTGAAGGATAAAGAAAGTGGGGAATTAAATGAACATTTTTTTGAATACCTATTCTTGGTCAGGCACTGTGCTCTGGGTACTTTCATATACATTCCCTTACAGTCTGTGTGAGACTATGAGCTATGTGAGAGGATGGAATCCTGTCAAGCAGGGATTAAATTAATTTCCCAAAATCACTTAGTTTATGGATATTTTAAATGGAACTGGAACCTAGGATCTTTAAGTCTTGTCCTTTTCGTTACTACCTACGAGCCCTCTACTTCTTTTTCTTTGGTAGCTGAAAGAAATAGACCCAGGCTCCTGGGTTTCTCATTTTTGTGATAACTCAGTTGTTACTTCTTCAGGGCAATCTTCTCTTAGCCTAACACTTGTCAGACTTTCCACTCACACACACTCTCCCCTTGAAATTCTTTCATAATATTATCTTTTGCACCAGACTATGAACTCCTTGAAGGCAAGGACATGTCTGGTTTTGCTTATTATATTCCTAGCGCCTGGTGTATAGAAGAGATAATAAATTATCTGTTGAATGGTAGTATGCGTGCATGTACACACACACACACAATGGGAAATACCACTGCAGTCTTAATGCAGATTTTATAGTGTGAAGAATTTTGCAAATCTCAAATTATTTGAATTATTGAGAAGGGAAAGGGCCAGAAAGCTTGTTTCTCGCAATTTAGGAAAATTCCAATTGACACTTTTGCCTTTTTTTTTTTTAATACACTGTCCACATTGCTGTTGGAGTTTTCTAAAACACAGACTTTAAATATTATTGTAAGGCTCCTTTGTGTATGGCCAACTCCTTAGGTGACTTGTAAGCATGACTTCAGAATCTAAATCACTTTTCTGGCCTCGTCTCTCACTATTCTCCCTCGCGCTCTGACCACAGGTGAGTCTTTCATACCTCTGAGAGATGCCCTGCACTGATCTTGCATGACGCTACTCTTGTCAACTCTCATTTCTTTAAGAACTAACTCTGTCTGTAATCTGAGTGATTTCCTCAGCCTTCCTAAGCAGTCACTTGCCTTTTGTTCCCATTGTACTTTATATACCAGGTGTAACTTGTAGTCTCCTGATGTTTGCCTCCCTCACTTGATTGTAAACACTGAAGAAAGGCCATGTTTTCTCAGTTTTTATTTTCTCACTTTCTCTTCAAACAAAACAGCACAAATTAAAACAAAACTAAAACCTGGCATGGTCTCTGCTACATGTACGTTTAGAGAGTGGGTTTCTATAAGTGATAGACCTGAGTTGATCAGCACTAGTGGTTGGTGTGCTACTTCCTTCTGAAACTCCTACAAATATAATAATTGGGGCTAGAAAGTGAGAAGGACTGGCTCAAGATATAAGAAAATGGAAACTGTGAGCACACTGAGGGTGGGGAGGATTCATTTGTTTTGAATTCTTAATGCCTGATACAGATGCTCAATAACTGTGAATGAACAGACCTGAAGAAGGCCTAAGAACTGGTGTGCTGGGGGGGACCACAGTGTCAGAGCTCTTCCTTGACTCATGTGAGTCCATTATTTGGTATGATTTCTAAATTGTATGTATAATTTGTGTTCTTTAGCAAACTCCCATTCTTGAAGATCCCTATACTCCCCCCACCCCTGATCCCATATTTTACTTACCTGTGGAATGTGGTTTTTAAAAATACCCTGTTTTGGGCTTCCCTGGTGGCGCAGTGGTTGAGAGTCCGCCTACCAATGCAGGGAACACGGGTTCGTGCCCCGGTCCGGGAGGATCCCACATGCCGCGGAGCGGCTGGGCCCGTGGGCCATGGCCGCTGAGCCTGCGTGTCCGGAGCCTATGCTCCGCAACGGGAGAGGCCACGATAGTGAGAGGCCCGCGTACCGCAAAAAACAAAAATTTTTTTTTTAAAAAATAAAAATACCTTGTTTTTATGTTTATTTTTATTCATTATCTCATTTCTGACCATTTAATGTTGCAACTGACATTAAGTTAGGAATTTTCTGGATTAAGTTGCTGCTTTTTGGACATTGGTGGAGCCTGGACACACACACACACACGCACACACACACACGCACACACGCACTCTATATATACATATATATATGTTAAGAATATTTCCTCTTTCAATGTATAAGCTATAGGAATTCAGACCTTAAAATTGAGTACTTTCGTCAAAAAATCATTAAAGGCAAAGTTTGCAGTACATGGCAAGTATAATTAAAACTTACATTAGTGTGGTATATTTTATGAATTATAGTCAGCTATGTTATTTTTTTCTGAAAGTGAGAAAGGCTATTTGTGCCTTATTGTCTATAGCAAGAATTCTAAAGGCTTGGCCTACCTGCCAAGAGTTGACATATTTTATTAAATTATAGTGGTATGCTTAAAAAAAAATCTTTTCCTAGGAACAAGAAGGAATCAAATTTTGGCGTGAATTTGTATTTCAGTTATGAGTGTTCATACAGCCAAAGAATGCATGAGTTTTCAGTATAGGATGTTGTGAATTTTATAAAATAATCTAACCTGAGAATTGGCTGAAATAAAATTGATATGCTTGAAACATGTTTTGGGTGGACGTTGTGTATTCTTTTCAGAATGATTTTTTTTTTCTTTTGGTTTTTGAAGACCTGGATTCTTTTTGTATGTTTGTATGGTCTTTCTTCTCTTCAATAAGGCAGTCTCCTGTAGTTGGGCTTGATGGAATTAAATGGCGTTTTATTTATTTAAAGACAGCCACAATCCTTACTGAAGAGTGGGGATTCTCCCTTCCCTGCTGCCTAATGCCCCACCCTGCCACACCTCCTCCCCTCCCCCAACCAGCAAAGGCAAGAGCAGCAGCTGTTCAGGTTTTAGGAGATTCTGATAAGACCAATTTCTCCTATCAGCAAACAATTGTAAGCAATAGTTGAAGCAAGCGTGAATGTTCAGCACTCCTTTTAGGTCAGGATGGCACAGGACTACTAAATTGGACAGTAGTGTTGTGTGTTTGGAGCAGGAAGAGGAGAAGGGGAGCAGATCACTTGCCTTCTAATGAAGAAGTGGAATTCAGGGCTACTGTGTTGCAGATGAGTAAAAAGAGGTATGGCAGCCAACACTTCTGTTTTTAACAGTGTCTCCAATAGACATGTAAACAATTCAATTTGTGCATTACAGGTTTTATTGTCTTTAAAGGGTGATTTATGTCCTTATCTCTGCATAATTGTACACAAGATATTGCCCTCTATCAGAGGGCCTGTGCTAAGTTTTTAGACCTTTGTCTTCATTAGTACAGCAATTTTAGCTTGTGATCATTGTACTAGACCTCACTGATAAGCTAAGACACTGCGAGGTTCATGGTGCTGATATCTAACCTCGCCACTGGCTTCTTGACCCTTCTGCTTCCGAAACATGGGTCATTTTTTTTTTTTTTAAACCCAAGGTAGAACTTCATCAATTTTTCACACACATTGTGGGCAGTTTAAAGGTTGGTCAGAATCAAATATTGTGCTTTCAGATTTGATAATGTATGAGTACAGAAGGATGACCTTTGATACATGGTCATACATCAACATGACATGAGCAGTAAATGCAGCAATTACCTTTACTACATTGAAATGGTGCTTTAGTTTTCATCTTCAGAGCAATTATTGCAAAAACAACAAAAATACATTTAAGTTCTTATTATAACATTTGTAAAGTTAAGTGTCTTTTGAAAACAGTCCTAATTTATGCACTTATTTTCAACATGAGTTTGGTTTTCATAAGATGCAATAGTTCACTATCAAAAGATGTTGTTGACATGATAACAATAGGCAGGTTTGTTGTAAAGCTACTTTGTGTTTTATAAATAGGTTATTTTTCAAAAGGATTAAATGCTGGTTCTGTACAAGAGTTTTACCATTTGTAGTTTAAAATGTATTGAAGTCTGTGCCCAGTGGTCATCTAAAGGAATATTTAGTGATGATAAGGATCTTTGTGATCACACACAGCTGCATGTAGCTTCTCCCACTGTCTAAGGGATTGTTGCCCCAGGGTGTTTATATATTCATTTCTCCTTTGATGAATGCCTTCTGTGTGTCAGGCACTGGAGATATAAAACGAGTGAGACATGGACCCTACTCTCAGGGAGTTCATAGTCTACTAGGTGGTTATTCTAATAGGTCAGTTCTATCTTAGGAAGTCCAAGATGAAAAAGCAGTAAGTTGACTTAGTAAGTCCTAAGTGAAATGTACATGGGACTTAAAAAGTCAGGAGACCAGGCTTGCATTTTGACTCTGCCACTTTCCAGCAGTATGACCTTGTGGGGAAGTTAGGTAACCTCTCTGAACCTTGGTTTCCTTGACCATAGAAAATGATATGTAGTACACAGAGCTGCTGTGAAAAGTAAATACGGAAAGTCTAGGCCAAGTCTGGACTAGAATGGGAAACTTCCTTGTCTACTTTCCATCCTTCCTTTATCTCCCTTTACACCTCTCAGCCTGTTTACTATTTCTCTATAAATTCTTCTCTTTCTGGCATAGAGGTCAACAGGAATTCAGGGAGTCCAAGGACCTCTGGAAATTTTCTGCAGAATTTTATATGTGTGCATGCACATTTTTCCATGAAGAGAATACATAGCTCTCATCTAATTTTCAAAGGGGACCATGAGTCAGTAGAGCAGGAACTCGTAGCTCTCTTCTAGGAGAATAGCTAACTATCAAAGATACCAGTTAACATTACTGTAATATTTAAATTAATGATGTTAAAAAAACCACAATTGACGGGCTTCCCTGGTGGCGCAGTGGTTGAGAGTCCCTCTGCCGATGTAGGGACGCAGGTTCGTGCCCGGTCCGGGAGGATCCCACGTGCCGCGGAGCGGCTGGGCCCGTGAGCCATGGCCGCTGGGCCTGCGCGTCCAGAGCCTGTGCTCCGCAAAGGGAGAGGCCGCAGCAGTGAGGGGCCCGCGTATGGCAAAACAACAACAACAACAACAAAACCCACAATTGAATCTCAAGTACCTTTTCTTTGGGCATTAAAGAACCCATCAACTTATCCCCATGGCCAGAAGCTATATGCCAGGTACAAAGCAGCAATGGCCACAGCAGTGGCAAAATTAGTATAAAAAAGGAACTATAGTTTAGTGTGTGGGTCTTGAGTGTTTTTAGATTGCTGATAGCTTTATCAGTGATCACTTTTAGACAGGAGAATTGCTTAAAACTCGACAGTGTTAGTGAGATTAGTGAGACTGCATTTTGAAAATAAGGTAGGGGTATTGTAAGGAATCCCAAAGTATCTTACTGGATTTTGATGTTGTAAATGTTAAAAGTCTCACCACCCTCCCCCCAACCCCCTACTTGTTCCCTCCCCATAACCCAGGAACTTCTGCTCATGCAATGATGTCATAAAATTAGTTTTTTTCACCAATACTTGTCTATTTCTCTCTTGGTTTTTAATATAAGAAATCTAAAGCACAATGATAAAAATTTTAGAAGCTATTTCACTGCATTCTATCATTGTAATGCATTAACTGCTTTCTCTTCCTTAGGTTCCCTTTTAGTCTTTAGTCCTTTTAGCTTACATGCTTTATAAATCAATAGGTACACAGTTGTATTCTTAAACCAAACTGTGTCTGAGCAAGGTGGTCTGTGTGGGGTCCCACTTGCCTCCTTTAGCTTCTCTCACATGAACTGTCATCGAAATCGTGAGTCAATTACTGACCATTCCATAGCACCTGAAGCCATGGGCATCTGGTCACTGGGAAGAGGTTTGAACCCTTAACTTTTATAAACCACGAAGCAGCTGTCAAGTGGTAATGAGTTTTTTTCCCTTACACTCAGGCAAACGCAGGCTGAACGCTTGAATACCTGGTCTCCCTCCTTCCCCTAGTATCTCCTCTTCCATTTCTCCTTCAGAATATACCTTAAGTTTGAGTTTGTACATTTGCCTTGTAGGTCTAAACCTGTTGCATTGTAAAATGAAGTTCATCACAGAATTATTTATGATAATGAAAACATAGATGATCAAAATGCTCAGAAGTGGGTGAGTATTTAAATAATGCATTTAAATATTTTTGAAGTATTTTTAATAATGTGAGAAAATGCTGAATATTTAATATTAAGAGAAAAGTGGATATGAGGTTACATGGTATATATAGTCTGGTCTCATATACAAGGATGTGGAGATAAATCTATATATAAATATAGATCTATCTACAAATATATAGATATATGAGAGAGAAGAGTTTATAAAAATATAATAATATAACAAATGTTATAAAAATATAAGAAATTTTAACTAATTATAATTGGGTTGTAGTATACGTGTTACTTTGTTTTTTCACCTTTTCCCCCTGTACTTTGAATATCAAGAATGTGCATTACTTTTTAGCAAGTCTAATTTTTAAAGTCAAAAATTAAAAATCTAGAATAATGAGCTACAACAAATCACTGTGTTACAGAAAGATTTCTAAATTCAAATTAATAGTTCAGTTATTTCCAAATTCAGAACATTTTTGTATATGCAAAGTCTTGGGAAAGAGTTCAACTTCAAAAGGCAGAGAAAAAAATGACTTTATCTGGGCAGTAAAAATATAGAGGGACTCCCCTGGTGGTGCAGTGGTTAAGAATCTGCCTGCCAATGCAGGGGACACAGGTTCAAGCCCTGGTCCAGGAAGATCCCACATGCTGTCGAACAACTAAGCCCGTGCGCCACAACTACTGAGCCTACGCTTGAGAGCCTGCGAGCCACAACTAGTGAAGCTTGCACACCTAGAGCCCGTGCTCCGCAGCAAGAGAAGCCACTGCAATGAGAAGCCCGCGCACCACAAAGAAGAGTAGCCCCTGCTCGCCGCAACTAGAAAAAGCCTGTGCGCAGCAACGAAGACCCAATGCAGGCATAAATGAATGAATGAATAAATGAAAAAAATATAGAGACCTCTGTTACTTTGGAATAAAGAATAGAAATGAATGCTTTATGAAAAATATGGACTTAAAACTTAGGAAGGAATCTGAGAAACTCAGATAATTTTTTTCTTCCAGCAGCTTAAATAAAATACTCTCAGCCTGTAGATTTTTATGAAAGCCCCTGTTCATTTACATACTTTCTCCACCTTCCTTTCTTTGCACATAGGCATAATAGCTCATTAATTCCTTTAATTAAGAGGAATGAATCAAAGGTTTTTGTCTTCTAATAAGCAGTTGCTTCGTTTTATGCAATATAACACCATAATCTTTGATCTTCCCTTAATATATTTCTTTGGAAATCTCACAAGTTGTCGAGACGAGAAGTTAAATCATTTCCTAAATCTGCGTCTGATAAACATTTAGAAATAATCACAGTACAGTATGCAGTAATGTGTCTTAGTGTAGATTGCTCTGGGATTGTCATATGATAGCAATCATAGCAAAATCTGACCCAAGCTTCCCAAACTGAGAATTTGTGGCAATTTGTGATAGAGATGAGAATGAATTTCATGATTTAGAAAATTAGATAGGTAAATTTAGAATACATTTAAGACTTTGTATAAATATTTACTTTATGGGTAGTTATTTTAAATGTCTATTTATGTAGGCTAGTGTACCTGGAGGCCCCCCTGATGTGCTCGTTTCCTACTGGGGAAACCATAGTTGACTAAATACTTAATATATACCCAACCTGCTGTAAGACATATACACAGTGTCATTAGAAGAATTCTTTGAAATAGAAAATTATTTATCTCTGTTCTTTAGGTAAGGAAACTGAAGTTCCAGGAAATTCAATCACGCATGTAAGGTCACACAGCGGGTAAGTGGGAAGGGCAGTATTTGAACCTAGGTTGATCCATAAATGTTTCATTGTATCACACCACCTCCAGTCTTATCCATTTGTTCAAGTTGACTTTTTACCAGCAATACTCTCTTTACTTTATATACTTTAAAGTGATTAAAATATCCTGTAAAAATGTTCCATAGTAATATTCTGAAGGAAATCTTGAAGAGTCCCTTTGGTAAGACACTCACTCCTTGGGTTGCCCAGATTTTGTGAAACAGTATTGGAGATGTTACTATTATTTTAGAAGCTAAAAAGGAATATGGTACTGCTTGCTGGCTCCTCCTCCACTTAGGAGCAGTGCGCATCCTTTCCGCTTTCACTGTTAGCTGTGTCTCTTCTGTGCTACCATACAGAGTTGACTTGATTTGTGACAACAGCAGAAAAGGTGATTATAAGTTGCTCAGTACATAAATTACCTTTCTATTCTTGGTACTAAGTGAATTTCTAAAACCAACATCTAAATTCTTTGATTCTGTGCCATTAAAAAATTTTTCTTTCCAATGAGATTTTTACTGAAAGTACTGAAAAATGTCTAATATTTCTTGTCTATCAAAATGCTTTTCTGAGTACATGTCAAATGCTGGTTTGGTTTATACAAAGGATGCAGATTTCTTCCTGGATTGCACTTTCACTGAGGGACTAATTGTCTCTTATGTACCTTCAACTCTCCACTTAGAACAGTTCTTGGCAAACAGTACATTCTCCATGCATGTTTGTTGAATTGGAATTGTTTCTAGCAGGACACTGTGCCCCTGATATAGATGCTTATCTTCTCTGAAATTTAAGATTTTTGAATGAAATGAAGAAACCTTGATTTTGGATTTCTTTGTGCATCTAAGTCTTCATCTGAAGCCAGGGAGGGAAGGGTACGGACTGCTGCTGTCCACAGCTCCTGTGCCCTTGGGCTTTACCTAGAGGTCTAGGCATTGATGACCAGCTGCCTTTCTCCACTTAACCTTTGGTTACAGGCACTGGCCCCACAAAGGTCCTCACACTAGTTAGCTCCCTTGTTTGGCCCCTCTCCCCTTCCTTCCTCTCCTATCCTTCCTCTGTGATCATCCTGTGCTCACCCAGCACCTGCATCCCCAGTACTTTGCATGTTCTTCTATTGAATTTGGGGTTGGTATCAACCTTTCTCCTAGTCCTTTATGGCTTTTGCATGTAGTTTTCATGACTCTTGATTCTTATGTGTAATTCATGCATTGTGATGGCTCTATTCACAAAGAACATGCGTTTTACACAAACTTCTACTAACACATGTTGCTGTCAAACATTATCGCCAGATGTTTGGGAAGGCAAGTAAAGAAGTAGTTCAGGGCTGTGAGACTCAGGCCCTCCCAGAAAAGTGATGAGGAACTGGGATGTCCTATTGCTTCCAGTCACTTCAACAGCCCCCGCCTCTCCTGATGCCTCCCAAGAGTGTTCTGAGGCCACCTCCGTCAGTTTTCACAGGACATGGCATCTTTCCTAGCAGACTAGGGAGTTCTAGTTTTCCTGCTGTGCTCCACAGATCCCCTAGACTCCACAGGTCCTTCTGTCATTCCTCGAACATTTGACTCAACTTCTAATGCAGATGTGTAGTGACTTTAAAGAATGTACACACAATGTATTTTATAACAAATTTTAACACTGGAGGCCACTAAGTTGTGTTCTCACTGATGGATTGATTTCACAGTGCATAAATTTTATGAATTAGAATTTATAAAATAAATTCATTTGTAACCTAGATGTTGGCTGTCTCTGTGAGCAGTCTCTAATCTCACTCCTTGCTGTTCAGACCTGAGCTCTGTGTCTGTTCTTCTTTCAGACCGCAGGCCCTCTCATCTCTCCTCTGGATTATTGTAACAGGCACTCATCCACTTGCTTCACAATCCATTCCCAGGAGCAGCCAAAGTAAGCCTGTTCATAGGGTCTGATGACTCCTCTACTCAAAAACCTTCCCATAGTTTCTCATCTTTTGTTGTTCTTCTTGTTGTTGTTGGGGGTTTTTCCAGGTTAATTGAGATATAATTGACACATAACATTGTGTAAGTTTAAGATGTACAACGTGTTGATTTTATATAATTATAAATTGTAAAATGGTTACCACCATAGTATTGGCTACCCCTCCATCCTATCACATGGTTACCATTTCTCTTTGTGGTGAGAAAGTTAAGATCTACTCTCTTAGCAATGTTCTAGTATATGATACAGTATTATTAGCTACAACCACCATGCTGTGTATTAGATCCCCCAAATTGTTAATCTTATAACTGGAAGTTTGTAACCTTTGACCAATATCTCCCCATTTCTCCCACCACCCCCCAATCCCTGGTAACAACCACTCTACTCTCTATTCCTCTGAGTTCATCTTTTTAAGACTCCACATACAAGTGATATCATACAGTATTTGTCTTCCTCTGGCTTATTTCACTTAGCACAATGCCCTCAGAGTCCATTCATGTTGTTGTACAGGGCAGGATTTCTTCTTTTTTATGCTTGGATAATATTCCATTGTGTATATATCACATCTTCTTTTTCCATTCATCTGTTGACAGACATTTAAGTCCATAGTTTAGATTCACAGTTCTCCATATTATTTAGAATAAAAGCCCAAGACATTGCAATGGCTTATAAAGTCCTACACTATCCACCCTCACCCCCTGCTTGATGTTCCTGTTCTTATTATCCCATCTCTCTTTGCCCTCACTGGCCTCCTTGGCCTTCCTCTAACATGCCAGCCATACTACTGCCTCAGAGCCTTTTCTCTTAATTGCCCCTCTGCCTTAAACATTTTTGCTTAGCTGGATCCCCCATCCCCAGGTCTTTACTCAAATATCAACTTGCCTTACCTAACCTGACAACACCTTCCTTAAAATATCCCTCCATTCCCTTTCCTGCTTTTTTCCTCTGTTAAAATTGTCTAAAACTTCTCTATTATCACTAATATTCAATAGCAATATTATCACCATCTAACGTGCATATATTTTGCATCTTTGTTTATTGCACCCTTTCCCCCTGTAGAAAGTAATCCATGTTGCCAGAAATTTCTGAAAGTTTTGTTCCCTGCTGTACTCCCAGTACACAGCAGTTGGTAGGTTATCAACAAATATTTGAATTCTCTGGAAATAATCCATGAGCCCCAGAACATTAGTAAATAGACTAGATTTTTCTGGGACTTTTGCAGGGGAGATGGACAAGGTGGTTTATGTCCAAGGGGAGATTCTCCTTTCAATTATTCCTTTCCTAAGAATAGAGACCAAATTGTTTTGACTTAAGAGAGCTGCTCTCCCAGTGCCTTGGACATTACTATAAACAGTTCCTTTTTAGGTCAGTACAACATTTAATCAATCAGATTAAGTTATAATGTTTATGAGGATCTGAGAGTGAGATGTGCCATAATGCAAAAGTCAAGTGGATTTTGGAGGAAAATAGATTTATGAAAATTCTTTTTACTATTACCTGAATGCAATGATCTAGATAAGCTAAATAAGTAACTCTGTTTTTTTTCCTATTTGTGCTAACCCCCAACCACCAACTGCCTCCCCCCTCATCTCCATCCCCATCCCCCAATCGATGAAGTAAAACCAAACTTATTGTCCAAATGGTGGATTACCCAAGCCGTTTGCTTTTCCTCACGCCCTTTCTGTTTATAGACTTCTGGCCAATTCTATTGTTCCCCACCTGGAATGACAATATGAAAAGAATTAAGGCAATTAATGTTATCACTTACGGTAAAAGTTGGGTGAGGAAGAAAAGAACAATTATTGGCTAAAAGGAAATTTGAAGGGTCCATATGGATTGTCCCTCCATGTATTTTGTTAGCATATATAATTGATAACAATACTAATGCATTAAAAATGATATTCTTGGGCTTCCCTAGTGGTGCAGTGGTTGAGTCCACCTGCCGATGCAGGGGACGTGGGTTCGTGCCCCCGTCCGGGAAGAGCCCACATGCCGCGGAGCGGCTGGGCCCGTGAGCCATGGCCGCTGAGCCTGCGCATCTGGAGCCTGTGCTCCGCAACGGGAGAGGCCATAACAGTGAGAGGCCCGTGTACCGCAAAAAAAAAAAAAAAAAAAAAAAAGATATTTACTTCCCAGTTTGCATTTTTAGCTCACATGTATTTCATTAACACACATGAGCAAGAGCAATACACACGTAGCAACAAATGAGCTTTCTTTACCAGCCATTGTGCAAAGTTAACGAGTGGCTATTTTTAAGGCTGATCTACTAGTATATGTAAATGTAAACACCTCTGTATGCAGTGGTGACATCTTTAAGTAATTGAAAGCTCAGCATGAAAATTGTGTCCAGCCTTAAGATCATTCTCAGTTAAAAGGTTAATCCTTTTAATAGTTAAATAGGCTGCCCTCTCAGATATATCTCAGAGAAGAGAATTTATTATATAAGGTATAATCTCATTGGGTATGCAAGGTAAATAACCTCATTAAGACTGGAATGTGAAGGAGATACACTACTATTCAAATAGGGCAAAAGGGGGCCAACAAGTTAAAACAAAAGGCAGTTATGGAAAGTCAAGCACTGCTTTTATTTTGTGTTTCATATTTTGTGCTGAATAAGCAGATTAAAAGGGTGAGCTGCTTAGCTTCGAGAAGAGCCTAAAGAAAAGAGGCCTGCCCCGGCCACGGCGTTCAAGTTCGCGGCCTTCTGCTACATGCTGGCGCTGCTGCTCACCGCTGCACTCATCTTCTCCGCCATTTGGCATATTATAGCATTTGATGAGCTGAAGACTGATTACAGGAATCCTATAGACCAGTGTAATACCCTGAATCCTCTTGTCCTTCCAGAGTACCTCATCCACGCTTTCTTCTGTGTCATGTTTCTTTGTGCAGCAGAGTGGCGTACACTGGGTCTCAATATGCCCCTCTTGGCATATCATATTTGGAGGTATATGAGTAGACCAGTGATGAGTGGACCAGGACTCTATGACCCTACAACCATCCTGAATACAGATATTCTAGCATATTGTCAGAAAGAAGGATGGTACAAATTAGCTTTTCATCTTCTAGCATTTTTTTACTACCTATATGGCATGATCTATGTTTCGGTGAGCTCTTAGAACAACACTCAGAAGAACTGGTCTGGTTAAGTGCACGCAAAAAGCCACCAAACGAAGGGATTCTATCCAGCAAGATCCTGTTTCCAAGAGTAGCCTATGGAATCTGATCAGTTACTTTAAAAAATGTCTCCTTATTTTTTAAATGTTTCCACATTTTTTGCTTGTGGAAAGACTGTTTTCATATGTTATACTCGGATAAAGAATTTAAATGGAATGACGTATAAATTAATATGAAATGATACCTCTGGTGTTGACAGGTTTGAACTTGCACTCCTTAAGGAGCAGCCATAATCCCTTGAATGACTGCATTAATTACTGACTGTCCTTAGTCCATTGGAAGCTTTTGTTTATAGAAGTTGTAGGGCTCATTTTGGTTTTATTGAAATGCCATTTAATTAAAAATTAGCTGTAGATATCAGGTGCTTCTGATGAATTGAAAATATATATCTGACCTGTGGAAACTTCATGGGTTTCCTCGTCTATCATGTAGGTGATTATATATGGATGCATTAAAAAATAAGTGGGATTTTTTTCCCTTTGACTTGAAATATTATCCCTGTATATTGCATGAATGAGAGATTTCCCATATTTCCACTAGAGTAATATACTTGCTTTAATTCTTAAGCATAAGTGAACATGATACAAAAATATATGCTGACTTACTTGTGAAGAATGCATTGAAAGCTATTTTAAATGTGTTTTGATTTGTAAGACATCACTTATTAAGAAACTGGTTATTATACTTAGTGTTCTAATCTGGTGGTAAAGATATTCTTAAGAGTTTGCAAGTACTTTAGATTTTCAAAACTGAATGAGAGAGAACATTGTATAACCGTCCTGCTGTTCCTTTAGTGCAATACAATAAAACTCTGAAATTAAGACTTAAAAAAAAAAAAAGAAAAGAGGCCTGGATAAATCCTTTTGGTGAAAAGCAACAGATTAGAGTATAGACTGTTGGTCATGCATTAGTTGAATAATCTCAAAGAGTGGAAATTTTGATTTCCATGAGTGTGTCTTCAAAGGGCTGTAAACAAAGTGATCCTTCCTGGATCTAAAACCCTGATAGACCTTGGACACTTGTTTCCCCAAAGCATGGGTACCCCTGATGGCTGACTTGATTAACTGTCCTCTCATTTGACTAAGCTCCCTTGTTATGTTGGAATTTCAAAATCATTACACTATGAAAAATTCTTCTTCCACGTAAGGTATTGGGCAATGGTCTCCTACCAATTAGTATCTACATTTATTGTCATCCACATCTATTTCATCTACTGTTATTGTCGTTTATGTATCATAAAAAAAAATTAAATTGCTCTTGTGCCTCCAAAATTGAATATTCCTAAAATGGAAGAGCTAGATGGGGCTTGGAGGTTATTTGGTTCAGGCTTCTGCCTCTAGATGGTTAAAGAAGTAATGCATAGGATTCTCAGATGTCTTCTATGTTCTCAGAAAATACCATGTCAACACTTGGATGACAGTTTTTCCAGGGGAGTCTGTAGCATGTTTCTGTAACAGGAATTAGCTCTTATGCAACTGGTAATTAGGAGAATGAGGCCAGTATAACTCAGAAGTCATGTTGGTCTTACATGATTTTCCTCAGATCATTAATGTTTTGCATCAGCAAACAACAGCAGCTGAATGCAGCAAGCTAGAAGAACACAGAATATAGAACCTACAGCCAAACTAAGTTAAAGAGAAGACCAACCTGTGAACAGTGTGGCCATGTGCTTTGTCTTAGAAGTGCTGAGTGTGTGGTTCTCTCTGATCTTTGGGTATTTGGAACTTGTCTTCTCAAATCAGTAGCCTCTATCTTTCATTTCATCCCTTCCATCAAGCTGTCTTCTCTCCCTCTCCCTCTCTCTCTCTCTCTTTTTATTGTGGTGAAATATACATCTTTTTTTTAAAAAAGGTAAAAATTAGGGCTTCCCTGGTGGCACAGCGGTTGAGAATCTGCCTGCCGATGCAGGGGACACAAGTTCGTGCCCTGATCTGGGAAGATCCCACATGCCGTGGAGCGGCTGGGCCCGTGAGCCATGGCCACTGAGCCTGCGCGTCCGGAGCCTGTGCTCCGCAACGGGAGAGGCCAAAACAGTGAGAGGCCCGCGTACGACAACAACAACAAAAAAGGTAAAAATTCCTGTGTTTGCAGTAGTCTTTTAAATTAGTAAGTTAACGACTTTTTAAAAAAAAACTGAAAATATTTTTATTAGGTTTATTATTCTCTGTGTTGGTGTTTTCATTATAAAGTTGCTTAAGTTTTGAGTGGTTTGCTACTTTTTTTCCCCTATAAATCCTGTGATTTTGCAGAATGCAAGTATCATTTGAAACACATATATATCTTATAGTAGAAGAGCTTGTATTTCATTTTCTTAATGCATGTTGCATGACTCTTATAACTGATCATGTTCAGGGTTTGTCCTAGGAAACTAAACTAAGGTTGGAGCAGGATTATCTATAAAGAACGTAACAGGAGGAAGTTCCAAGATCAGCCAGGAGACTTGCTGAAGTTTTTATGGGTTTATTAGTGTCAAAGTTCAGAAGTCTCACAACCTATCAGTCTTGGTGCAATGTTCTTATTCCTCAACCTCTTCTACTTCCAGTGAATGAGATATAAAATGCTGCCTAAGCTTATAGTGGTGACTTCTCTGAACTTTCCCACAACCAGTAAAAATAATTTTTGTGTCAAGAATATAGTTTGTTCAGTATACAATGAAGCCTCTTTCTAAACCTTTTTCAGTTACATAAGAATTCTGTATTTCCAGGTGGGTGTTTTATTTTCTGCTCTCTTCTCTGCCCCCCACACAGCACTCAGGACTCGCTCTGTCCTGCAATGCTTTTGCTCGTTACTGATTGGGCAGATTACATGGACGTGATCTCATGGGTGCTATTTCAATTCAATGAGCAAGCATATATTCTTACTACATGTAGGGAACCCTGCTAATGAGTTCCTGTTAACTCTCCCAGATCAGAAATTGTTGTCTTATCAGAGACCTTCTAGAGGCAATGCCTTAAGCCAAGACAGCAACAGGACAGAGTAGGGACTCAAGTATTCCTTAAGTGTCTCCTAAATCTCTTCAGGGACCAACCCTGATATTTTCCTGGATGACCTATTCTCTATGGTGTCTGCAGACAAGCTAGGATCCAGGGGAAGAAAGGTGTGGAGCTGATGGGCATCCATACCACAGAAGCTACCTTTATTTGATAACTGGTTTCATTCAAGATGTTAGTTTAATGACATGTGTGTGGTGGGTGTGTATGTGTTCAATTATTCCACAAAAGACTGTGAAAACGTCAGTGTCTCAACAACTAAATTTCTCTGTGCACAAAGCCACAGGGCTGGCCTGGCATGGTGAAATTCCCATGAAATTGAATTGATCCTCAAATTATTGCTTAAATGATAGGACAGTTAGAACTTAAGAGCATATTAATACTAATGGGAATTCTTTAGCTAATGCTGTGAGACCAGTTGCGAACTGCACTAGGCAAGCTACAAAAAAAAAGCCATTATGGTCTTCTTTTCATTGATGCATGATTTGTTTTATTTAAAACATTTGAGGCTTAAAGTTTTTATACCACGCTCTATGAATAGAAGTGTAATGAGGTTGAAAACCAAAATAGTGCTCACCACTATTAGAAAAAGAAAAAGGAAAAAGAAGCTTTAGCTGAATGCTGCCCATTTGAATCTCTTTTTCTAAAAATCCAATTTAATTTTTTATTTCTTGTCTCATTAACCCCAAGATTTAGAAAATAGAATGCTACCTGAGTAAAATAAGAGTGACAATGCAAAATATTTTTAAAGGGCTTAGTTTTTCTATTGATCTTCTCTTAAACATTTTAAAATTAAAATGTTCTTACATTATAAAGCTATTTTGCAATATGTATGTGATTTATTCCTAAGTTTGAATCTACCTGAATTAAGCATATACTGAGCTTTTATGTATTCTTTGAAAATATAGTAGATAAAAAGCCTAAGTGTTTCTGATATTATGTTTTGTCATCTCCAGCGAAGAAGATTGAAATCTTGAGAAACAATTTTCTGAAGAAATGAAATCGTATGCCCTCCTGAACCCTTGGGGGAAAATAGCCTCTCTGTTTGCTCAGAATATGAAACAGTAAAACAGTGCAAGTAAAATGGACAGCCATGCCATGCGTGTCACATTTCTATTTGTATTGTTTGAAATGATGTTTTAAAAAGATTTTCTGGGGTTTTATTTATTTGTTTAAGAAATAACTGGTACAAATAATATAGAATCTTGCTGATGTAAGAATTTCCAAATCAGATGTATTTATTTTCTGGGAAATGTGAGAGATTGCTTTGTAACCCTTGTGATCTATAACACAGAGAATATATAAAAAAAGGAAGATTTTGGAAGTATGAAGACAATCCTCCAGGATCTTTGTCTCCCGGACCATTAGGGGAGTTCTCAGTAGACTCAGTGGCCTCATAGGGTAGGCAAAAGAATAACTTATAGAGGAAGGAAACTTTTTAAAAGGCAAAATATAAAAAAAATATATCTTAACTGCTATATTTTTCGAAGAGAAAATTATCACATTTAGAGGGAAGAATTTAGAGTGAAGAATTGTCCCTTCTCATCCCCCAAGGTAATAAATGTCCCCTTTGGGCTTGATGATAGTCCAGATAATTCAGTATTGTTGAGGTTGGAATGGAAGATTCTGTAAAATCCAAAGTAATCTTCTTTTTAAAGCAAGTTTGCAGAATACGTCCAAACACTTTTGGTGACACATCTCTTGTCAGATCTTCGGCTTAGGGGGAGGAGATTTATCCTTCTCATTTATGAATCTGATTAGATAAACCATAAAAGTAAGATTTAAAAATTTTATTTTGCAGTTAAACTATATTATAAAATTATAACAGTATATAACTGAGCAAAATCACTTGTCAGAAGCAGTTTGTCAATAATGAATGAAAAAATCTATCTCCATATTTATATTCAAGTGTTATTTCTGATGCCAAGTAGTTTTCTAAGCTGGATTACTCACCTTAATCAATAACCTTGGCTCCAAATATTTTGGCTCATTCCAAAGGACTAGACCTGCCTCCAATGATAAATATTTGGTACCATTAAGAATATTTAGAGGGACTTCCCTGGTGGCACAGTGGTTAAGAATCCGCCTGCCAATGTAGGAGACACGGGTTCGAGCCCTGGTCCGGGAAGATCCCACATGCCGTGGAGCAACTAAGCCGTGCACCACAACTACTGAAGCCCGTGCGCCCTAGAGCCCATGCTCTGCAACAAGAGAAGCCACTGCAATGAGAAGCCTGCACACCACAACAAAAAGTAGCCCCTGCTCGCCGCAACTAGAGAAAGCCTGCGTGCAGCAATGAAGACCCAACACAGCCAAAAATAAATAAATAAGTAAAAAAAAAAGAAAAGAATATTTAGAGCATAGGTGCTAAGCTGTGAAGGCCATCCCCCAAATGGAGTTCTAATGCTGCTTTGAGACATGGCAGCCTCAGAGACCAAGTGTGTGGTCCTAGGTTGATGGCTTTAAATGAAAAAGCACACATTTGGGCTTTAGACTCTGGTATATTTATTTAAAAATCAGTTGCTTTACTGTGGAGTCATAACTTGTGTACCATTTGACTTAGAAATGCATCTCTTCCAGATTCTTTGTGTACTCGGGAAACTGTTGGGAGGTGCCATGTTTTAAAGCACATAGGATCCCCTAGCCCTAAAATTTCTGGCGTCAGAGAAGAGGGATGGTCTCGATAAGTGTGGGTGAAGCTGAATCACTTGACAGCATGAACTAAGGTATCTGTTGCCAATCTCTACCTTTAAGAAAGTGTCCCTTGGTCAAACTTTTTCCACTATGTATATGTCAATGATATTTTACATAGTGATACAGCAGCCCTTGCTTGCAGGTTGTTTATAAAGAGTTTCTGAGTATTTTTATGGAAATTAATTCTTTATGCTTGTGTTATTCAGGACCTTTTTGATTGCAAGTGGCAGAATTCCAGCTGGTTTAAGAAAGAGGTGAGTGTTTTGGAAGGCTACAGTTTTATCTTATATGACCTAAATTCAGGTCGGGGGGATACGTGTCTAGACCTTAGGGAAAATAGGATCTGGACATTCAAATGCCCTCAGAATTCCTGCTCTCTCCAACTCTCAGCTGTGTTTCTTTCTGCCTGTTGGTTTTGCCCTCAACCGCTGTAGATCACGTGGCTGAGAACACATGGCCGATGATGCCAAGTCTTGTATCTCACGGCTCCGGGCACTAGATTGGCCAACTCCCACTTCTCAGTTTTAGTTCAGTCAAGACCAGATAGGCACACCTCTAGATCCATCAGTGGTAGCTAAACATCTCATGTAAGATCATGGCAGCCCCCACTGGGATCACATGGTTGAAAAGAAAGGGGGTGGGGAGACAAGTTCTCAAGACAAGGGAGGTTTGGAGCAGAAAACATGATAGCAGTCCATCACAATTTCCAGCCTAAACTATAAGAGCCCCAGGGACACAGGTGGAAGTGTCTCAAGTAGAATGTTCTGAGGGCTCAATGCATGTTTGAAACTGGCTGCCTGCTGGATAACTTTTAGGGCTTGAAAAATATAGCTGTTCCGACTATAGAATTGGTAAGAGTAAATCTCCCACATTTCCTTGACCTCACCACATGGGCTATCTGTGGTGACACTGCAGTTGAGGATGTGGGCTCTGGAGCCAGACACCCTGCGTTGAAATCCTCCCTTCTGGCTCTGTGACCTTGGGCAAGATACTTAACCCCCTGTATCTCAATTTCCTCATCTGTTAAATGGAGATGGTACCTTCATCCGAAGGATATCTAAAGATTCAATGAGGTTTCAATATCTGTACCTGACAAATAGTTGAGTGTAAAGAGTTAGATGTTATTATTCTTCTTCTCATACTTACATAATTAGAAAAAGAAACAACAGGAAGAATGGTTTGTGTGTCTTTGCATGTGCTGCTCCTTCTGCTGGGATGGCCCTTTTCCTACTCTCTCAACATGCAAACCTCTCACTGAGCTAAAACTCCAGCTTGTCTCCTCTGGTTGCTCAAAGTGTCCTAAAGGCAGAAAACGCGGACACACTATTGTGGGGTTGCTGATGCTGCTTTTTCCATGTCCCATGAGAACTTTGAGAGTATGGACTGTTTCATTTCCATTATTTTAGAGTTTAGCAGATGAGAGAAGAACACTTTTTGGTGGGATTACTAAAAACATGCACATTTCAATTTTCTGTTGTTGGTGTTGCCTCTGCCATTCTTCCTGGCATTTCTTCCTTCAATTCTTGTCTTATTGAAATCCTACCAACCCTTCAAATCGCAGTTCAAATGCTGTATTTGGAGTCAGGCAGCCAGGTCTCTGCAATCTCTTAACACACTTTCCCCAGTCACATAGCACTGTTGTGTATCGTACATGTTGGTTTACCTAAAAATACACAAGACATAGAGATTTTGTTCTTATAGTTGCATAAGGAAATGGTGTAGTCAAATAAATGTACCTCTTTGCTTATGGGTAGACTATATGTAGTCAACCCTGGCTTTCCAAGAATCAGCTTAATATATTTTGGCCATGGCTCACGGGCCTAGCCGCTCTGCGGCATGTGGGATCTTCCCGGACCGGGGCACGAACCCATCTCCCCTGCATCAGCAGGCGGACTCTCAACCACTGCACCACCAGGGAAGCCCCAGCTTAATATATTTTTAAACATAACTTTGTGCCTTATAGCCAGGAAAGAGTCCTTTTATTTCCTAAATTCTTATACTTAATTTTAAAAGTTGTTATCACATTCTTGGTAAAAACTGAGCCTATTAAAGTATTTATTCCATCATAAGGTAAATTGGGAATTGATTCCTGATTCCATTAGCTTTTAATTTAACTCAAACTGTTAACCATAGAGAAGCCAAATAATCTTAAGAAGCCAAAAGAACATTTGCAAACTGGAAGAAGAAATATGTGGGATTTATGCTATTTCCTAGTAGGTGTCAGTGATAAGATTAAAAAGTAGCAAACAGTTTTTGGAAAAAGACCAGCTGCCTGTTTTGTTTTTGTTTTTTATTTTTTAATTCTTTTTCAAATTCTTTTCCCATTTAGGTTATTACAGAATATTGAGCAGAGTTCCCTGTGCTATACAGTAAGTCCTTGTTGGTTATCTATTTTAAATATAGCAGTGCATACATGTCAACCCCAGACTCCCAATCTATCCCTCCCCCCATCCTTCCCCCCGGTAACCATAAATTCATTCTCTAAGTTTGCGAGTCTGTTTGTAAATAAGTTTATTTGTATCATTTTTTTAGATTCCGCATATAAGCGATATCATATGATATTTGTCTTTCTCTGACTTACTTCATTTAGTATCATACCAGATGCCTGTTTTGGAACTGTGAATTACAACTGAGGATAGCCGTTGTCCTAGGTGCCCTGCATTGTGAATAATTATGGACAGAAGTATTCACAATATCAAGTTGTATAAAAGTGCTTGTCTGCACTTTTTATGGTTCAGGTGGTCATTTTGTTCCAAGAGGAGGTGCCATATTGGATGGAGATGGGAACAACTTGGAATTGTTTCTAGTTCCAGCTTGAGTCCCTTGTCCATAAACACAGAGGACATAATACCTGTGTTGGTTAGGATCCAAAAGCATGAGATCTGGGAGTGTGTGTCTGGGAGCCCCAATGTCCTTTCTGTTTCATTGCTGGCAAGCCTTTATTTTTCCACCCCACAAATAGCAAGTATTCATTCATGGGATATTTTATTTAGGTATTCATTAGTATTAAAAAACAATGTGCTGAGCTTCCCTGGTGGCGCAGTGGTTGAGAGTCCGCCTGCCGATGCAGGAGACATGGGTTCGTGCCCCGGTCCAGGAAGATCCCACATGCTGCGGAGCAGCTGGGCCTGTGAGCCATCGCCGCTGAGCCTGTGCGTCCGGAGCCTGTGCTCCGCAACGGAAGAGGCCGCAACTGTGAGAGGCCCACGTACCGCAAAAAAAACCCACAAAAAAACCACAAAAAAACCACAGTATCTTAAGCCACTATTTCTATTGGCTGGCTTCTAAATAGGTCACCATGGCTTTGTCTTCAAAAGTCCAACAGAACAGGCTGAAACATTTTAAAATGCAGGCATGCTGTGTCAAGTAACTTGCTAGACTGGTCTTTTTTCCCCCAGTGACCTGATGGATTTCCAGAGCTGATCCTTTCATCTGATTACATCTCCCAGCCTCCATCTGAAGACTTCCTATCACCTCTTTTTCCCTTTCCAATTCTCTCCTCACTCTCTCTTCCCCTCCAGCATCTCTTCTTCACTAGCAGTTTCCTATTAGTCCAGAGACTCAGGCTTTTGACATCCCCAAAGAATCTTTCCTGCATCCCACCTCTCTTACACTTACCTCATTCCTTCCTCTTCCCAGCCAAGCAGCTGAAAAAGAAAAGTCTATTCCTGATGCCTCCACTTTAACTCCAGAGTCTGGCTTCTATCTCCAGCATTTACTACAACTACCCTTTCAAAAGTCACAGATGTTCAGCTAATGTCCAGCTCAATGGCCTTTCTCTACTGCCCCACTCCACTAGGCACTGTTGACACTAGGCACTCCACCCCCAACTGGTCCTTCGGCAAATTCACTTTCCTTATTCAAGATCACTGCTAGTTCTGGCCTCCTTTCTCAGTCCCCTTCAATGGCTGGCCTTCCTCTGCCCCACCCACCATTAGTGGTCGACACTGCTGTTGGCCCCTTTCTTGCTTCTTTATACTTTTTTTACTGGTGAACTCAATCATCCCCATGGTTTTAGCTATAGCGTATACCCACATTCTGATAACTCCAAATTTCGTATTCCTGGAACTGAGATGGTCATAAACGACATCTGATCCCATAACATTTTATTTCCAACTATTCATTCCCTGTATCACTATCAGTTATCTTTAAAAATTTTAATTCTAATTATGTCATTTCTCTGCTTAAGATTCTCCAGTGCCTCTTCACCATGCACAGGATAAAGGCCAAATCACACACATGGCACAGGCATGTAAAGTGCTTCCCAATCCCTACTTAAGCTTCAGTCACCCCAAACGCCAGGCTATCCTTGAACCCTCTGGGTCCTGGATGCCTCTAGGCCTCTGCTCCAGCTCATCCCTCTCCCTGATCTTCTCCCTCTTGGTTTGATGCTTGAGGACTCCTTATTTCTAAGGTCCAAGTTAATTTCAACTCCTCTGTGAAGCTTTCTCTGATTCTCCCTTCCCTGAAGCCTAGGATAGAATGAACCCACTCCTCTATCGTGCTTTTCTCGCACTTGATTTATACTCTGTAGAGACAGTATATTGTCATTATTAATGTGTCTGTTTCCTGCTAGAATGTAAGGGCCCTGAAGGTAGGGATAATATCTCATTCATTTATGCATCTTATGTCCTTATTTCCTAACACAGTCTGGCATATACAAATGCTCAATAAATGTGTATTGATTGATGAGTGACTAACTTGACTAAACCAGTTGATGATTTTGGTGAAGTGTAGCCCCTGCCTATAATTATATTATGTCATATATCAAAGAGCACAAATAATAAGATAACTTCCCTCAAAGTTATAATCACCCTGATATTTTCCCAAGTATCTAATCCCAGTGTTCTTGTGATTGTTATCAGCAATGAAGCATCTACAAGTACTGTTCATTTGATGATGACAGTTTTTGAAAACAATTTTCAGTCTTTTCCAATTTTCATCCCTTAGCATCAACTCCCTACCTTTTTGTCCACCAATGTTAGCTCTTTGTTATTTCTGGTCATGTGGCTTTGCCTGTTTCCATGGACAGTTTTGTGAATGAGAACAGGTCCCACAACTGATCTTGTCATTTGGGAAATCAATAACTAGAAACTGCTGAACCACTAGGAACAGAGTAAGAGTTGCTGGTACGTGACCTGAACAGCATTGGCCTATTAGCCTGGCTCTAGTTTGTCTGGCTAAAGCCACTGGGGTTATGAAGATTGTCTTGTTTATAGAACCCTCCAGGAAGGAGATGTCACTTCCTCTATCCATACTATTTCTTTCTTTATTAGCCTCTCTCTCTCCCTGTTCTGCCATCTTGTTCCATAAAGGATTTAAGGTAGCTTCTTTGGTACCTAAATATATCCAGGTAACATACATTAGAAGTAAATTTTAAAAGTTACTCTCTGTGAGAAAGAGAAATTGTTGGAAATAAAATGGAACCAGGAATGAGGCTAATTCCAAAGTACTTATTACAAATACCTAAATACTTCCTAGAGACAATATTTAGTATTTCCAATCTGACTTTGAGCTTTCCTGCTGCTAGTGAGAAGAGAAAAAATTTGATAAGCTATGTAATTCATGATATCTATAAGAAAAAGCAAAACCAATTTCCCCACACAGGTATTCTTTTTGCTGAGACCTAAAAGACGGCTCATGAAGAGGATATTGGGTAAAATACACTGACTGATATCCTTAATTACATCTTTATCATAGATGAATATTTGCCTTTCTTTTAAAAATGACATTTGCAGGGTGGAGTGTGATATGGTTATTCAGTTTGAGCATCATTTCAGGCAATGGTACTTTTGTGAACTAGTCAGAATTCGATTTGGATGCACTGTAATTTGGGCTTTTCTTCCTGGACCTCCAGTGGATTTTCCTGAAGTAGGCTAAATTGAGGCCGTTTCAGTACATTGTACAAAGAGGATCAGGAACTGCGTTTGCTAACTTTAAAATTTGCAATGGGTAGGATAACTTCATACATT